>NW_007578746.1:220691-233414 GCF_000690725.1 Stegastes partitus
TTTGTTGGTCAGATGTTGTATTATTAAACTAAATCGGCAAAGTGACAATAGTTGGCAAATAAACGTAAAGATATAAAAAGTACAACCGTGAAGTAGAAGACACAAGTGACTCAGAATTGTACTTGAGTAAATGCACGTTCCACCACTGCAAGCAAGCGTTTCTTTATTTAGACCACTGCGCACCACCGTCCAGTAGAAACGCCTCACAGAGGAAGAAGATGATGTATTATGTACCACGCTAATGACAGCAGCCTCTTCAGATCACAACACGATGCAGCTGCACAACCGGTTGCGGTTTGAGTCATTTGTATTAACTGGAAAACCCCCCGAAGTACCGTCACCGCGGCCATTTCGCACCTGAACAGTTCTCGTGAGGTTGAAATAGCGAGGATTTGGCGCCATTTTGTTGGATCCAGTTTAAGGGTGCACTGTAAAAAACGGAAGCTCAAAGCACTTTGTAGCTGAAACAGTTTGAAAACTGTACAGATATTTGGAAAACTTGTAAAATCACAGCTATTATGGTTTGTTGACAGCAATAAAAACAAAAAACAAGACAAACCAGGCTAAAACTGGAAATAAAAGTAACTAAAAATCCATAAAAATATCTCCTTTTATTTGAAAGAAAAGTTATGTATATGGGGGACTGAAAATCAGTTTTTTAACTGAACTGTTAAACACAAAACATTGAATCAAATCATCAACGGGCAAATAAAGGCTCTCAGGCAAAACATATTCCTAGAAAGCTCTGTGCAGTTCCTCAGTGGAGCACATTAGTCCTCCTCCACATTAAACAGTTCATTTGCGAGCAATTAATTGCAGACTGGTGCAACTGAAGAGACTCAGGGGTTTTGCTGCTGCAGTCTTTCTTGGTCTGGACCGTCCAGTGACGTACTTTGACTGCTGTGAGCAAACTCAATTGCTGCATAACTGAGATTACTGAGCCAGCTTGCTCAATTTTAGAATTTTAGACTTGTGTCACTGTTACGCTGTGTTTTACCAATTATGCTGAAGTTGTCTCTCGTGGCCGAAGCAGCTAATTTTCAGCAAAACATGCACACTTTGAAAGAAATCCTGAAGAGCAACAGCGATTAAAAAAAAAAAAAGATTTAAAGTTTCTCTTGTTATTGGAGGAGGTGCATCTTTTAGGGTCTTGTTTATCAAGAACAGAAGAAATTGACAAGAAGGTCACATTGATATAAGTGTAGGGTGCTGCACGACACTTAATACACAAATATTCCTGATTAAATGAGCTATAATTGGACCTAAAGTTTAAAGCTAATCTAATCTTGTCTGGTGCTCTGACATATGTGACAATGCATGCCGATAAAGCGCAGACAAAACATTTTCGATAGAGTTTCGTTTAGCAAAATGTAGACTCCACGCTGCAGCGCACATCAGGTTCCTGGGAGTGGAACAAATGAGGAGGACCCATGTTTAGAGCCTGATGACAGACACACTGTGAGGTCAGTGGAGGCTGAGGCGCCACTCCCAGCGCCGAGGACACGAACATGGAGGAATGTCAGAGTAAAACAGTCTGGACTCAGCGCAGGAATGCGGCTAGGAGAGCAAATCTGAGGTCTGATAGGAGGCAGAAAAAAACCAGAGAGAGAGAAAAAAAACAGTGTTCAGCAGATGATTTGAGCAGATGTAAATGTGCTGTGGCGAGCGTGACCACAGTGCAGTCATTATTTGCGGTTTCAAATTGTGTTTTCATGACTCGAGTTGTTGTTTCTGCCATTCATAAAAACACAATAACAGCATTGTGTGCCTCTGAAAATGGTACGTAGGAGGACGGAGAGTGTTTGGATGTTGCCCTCACGTGGTTGTGTCTCGTACTTCTGCTGCTTACTAACTGTTTTGACGTCTTTTTCTTCTTGCAGTTTTCTCTGCCAGGGCAGCTGAGGAAAATCTGAACAAGTGACTTTGTCTCTCATCATCGGTTACAACCTCTCATCATGGCAATAGTCCTGCACTCCAGCCCCCTGCTCTGGACTCGGGTGGCGGCCCTGGTCTTCTCCTGCGTGGCCTTCTCCGTGGCCGTGCACGGTGGCAGACTCTACCACGGCACTGGAGACTGGTGCATCTTCTGCTGGGCCTTCAGCTTCGCCGGCACTCTGCTCGTCTTCCTGGTGGAGCTGTTTGGCCTGCAGACCCGAGCCCCTGTCTCCTGGAAGAACTTCCCCATCACCTTCGCCTGCTATGCTGCCCTCCTCTGCCTGTCCGCCTCCATCATCTTCCCCCTCTACTTCCTCAAAGGTTCCTCCAGCCCCAATGAGACCCGCGACTTCCGCATCGTGTCCACCGTCTTCTCCTGCCTCGCCACCATCGCTTACATGAGCGAGGTGAGCATCAGCAAGGCGCGTCCGGGCGAGGTCGCCGGCTACATGGCCACGGCGCCCGGCCTGCTCAAAGTCTGCGAGACCTTCCTGGCCTGCATCATCTTCGTGTTCATCAGCGACCCCGTGGTGTACGAGCGTCACCACGCGCTCAGGTACTGCATGTCCGTCTACTGCATCTGCTTCATCCTGTCGGCGGCCATCATCCTGCTCTGTGTTGGCGAGTTCACCGGCTGCCTGCCCTTCCCGTTCGCCCGCTTCCTGTCGGCCTACGCCCTGCTGGCCGTGGTCCTCTATCTGTCGGCGACCATCATCTGGCCCATCTTCAACTTTGACCCCAAGCACGGCGGAAATAAAGACAGGCCATACGGCTGCAGCTCCATGATGGGGCTGTGCGTCTGGGATAAGCTCATGGCGGTGGCCGTGCTCACCGCCGTCAACTTCCTCCTCTACCTGGCCGACCTGGTCTACTCCACCCGCCTGGTGTTTGTCAGCGCTTGAGGGAAAAGCGAGAGAGCGAGTTAGACCAGCAGTATGCTCCACATGGAACTGAATTTGGCCACTTTATTAATTGAACTGCTGTCAAATACACTGCTGCAAGTGCATCCTAGTGCACTCCTGTAGCTGTGGGTCATGATTGGGGTAACAAAAAACAACTTGTCCAAATCTATTGTGGCTCAGTTTGTTGTTTAAAATAAAATAATTTAATATTGTTTTTGCATTGCTACAAATAAACCACAGGAAAAGCAGATATGACCCAAAATAACCTGGTAATGGTTGACCAGCAGACATGTTCGGCTGGTCGTACGCCAAATCTTGTGCTCTTCTAACTTGCCAAATTCAATTTCGTGTGAAGTATGCTGCAGAACCAAGGACCTTAGAGAGAGAAGAAGAAGGAGGTCAATGGCCATGTTTACACGTCCAACAATATTTCTTCAAATTACTGACATTTTCTGTCCATGTGTTCTTTCTTTTGTTTTGTTTTGTTTTGTTTTTTTGCATCCAGCGACCCGAATAGACTCTTGTCCTGATCATGAGAGACCTGAATGTGTTTGCTGGAACGTGCTGATGTTTCCCATTTTAATGCATTTTTAGCAGTTGTAACGACAGATCAGTTCCCATTTAAGTACAGAAATAAAAGGATTGTTTTACGCATGCAGGAATGTTTGCTGTCTGGATGTGAGTTAACTAATGATGCATTCTCCACGATAGGACTCTGACGGGGACACAAGCTAACAACCAGAATACTATGTGCATGTAAACATAGTCTGTGATGGCAAAAGGAAAAAAAAAGTTAACGGTGGCTTTTTATTATTTTTATTTGTTTTTTGAAAAAAGAAAATGTGCATAATGTATGTCAATGCGCTGCCCTAGCTCGTTTTTATTTCTAATTTGATATAAAAAAAAAAAGACAGCTGCCAATGGAAGAAAAACGTAAGAAAATAATGAATATTAGGAAGTTACGTTTAAGTTTACTGTTGGAGAAAATAATTGCATGCCTCCTGATTCTAAACTTTACATTGATGTAACTGACAATTCAATGTTCCTAAAGCAGCTAATAGGGTTGTATTATTCCTTCGTCATTATTACATGCTCCAAAAATGGTTCCAAAGACTTGAAGTAGTGCTAAAATAGTTTACATGATAATAAGATGAATGCTCAGCTAGCTTTTGCTCCTCTTATGATATATGTGTATCTGCAAGCTACAATCAATGGCAAGAATATATATGTGGAAAGTACATATGCAAGATTGTGGGTTTATGGTTAAAGTGCACTTATTATTTGTATTATTTTGTGTCTGCAAATATCAAAGCATCTAGTAACACCAAACTCTCGCCACTGAATTCATTGATTGTCGATCGGGTCTATTGGTTTTGTACTGCTGTAGAAATACTCAGAGAAAGTGATCAAAAAGATGCGTCTGTCCTTTTAGATGTTGTTATACTCTTTAACTTTTTTTTTTAATATATTCCACTGTCCGTGTCTCAAGTGTGCAAACCACATCAGCGTTTTAGGAAAATGTAACCAATAAAACCACATGGTAAACAGATGTGTATGTGGTTGTATTATGTTATGATTTGGTTTGGATAAAGATCCCACATGGCCCACTTCCAGGATTTTTTTTAAAAACCATAATAGAGGCGCAGCTGTGTCTCAATGTCAGTCAGTTTACTACTTAATCCAGACTAAAATGTATGTCAACAGCTTTTCCAAGCAGTGAAGGTTAGTGCAGATATTTAGGAATGTGGTGACTTTGGTGAGTTTAGTGAGGAGAAAATGTGATGCTGAAACTAAGAACACAACAAACATTATACCCAATAGCTGTACATAAAAGATAGACGTAGCCATAATGATGTCAACTATAGGTCTGTGAATTTTGAAGCCTTGAGTTTAGAATTTCACCATTTTTTGTCTTTTGAAACCAGATATGATGAGCAAGAGGTTAATGATATCCCTAATGCATGCAATTCCTGTAGCAACTTGTCAATAACAAGTTGCTGAAACATAGCCTGCTTTGCTGTCTATTCTACTCTAAATGGAACCAAAATGTACAAAACAAACATCATCCTGCACTGAAGGAGACTTTAAACTAACAATTGAGACCATGGGTTCGCGAGAAGAATGTTTACTGAGGTTACAAATCAAGTTAGAAATTGAATTATTGTCTCATAAGGCTTCTACACAATGCAAATTCTTCTTGCAGCCAGAGGAGACGCCTCCTGCTGGCTTTTGGACAGAGTGCAGGTTTTAGTCTCCTCTGCTTTAGCTTCAAGTTTCAGGCCCGGAGGTCACATCCATCTTATGCAGTCTATCATTACACCTCATTATGTCATTGTGAGAATGCTAGCATGGAAATGTTGGCATTTACTTCAAAGGAGCTCTGACAGATAGTTAAACTATCATGTTGTTAATATTTACACTGAAGTAAATGTGAGAATCCACACCATGGTTTGCTTTCAACTCACAGTTTTGGCAACCTTTTTCTGTTAAACTGCGGTCTGTAATTGCGCTGTATGCATGTAAAAAAAATGCTCTCAAGTTATATAAATGAAGCTTCAAAAAGAAAAGATTGCTCCACCTCAAAGTAAACGGACTATAAATCAGCATCGGCTCTATACACACTATTTATACTCCCCTGTTTACTTTATCTCTCGCCACATTTTCTGCTTTCTCCGCCTCCTCCCTTCTCAGCCAAACTCCCTCCTGCTCTAAGACTGGACTCCAGGACGAGGACCAGGGACCTCCACGGTTCAGAGAGCTTTCACTAAGAGCACAGTCAACACTTCAGTCGCCTTTGACTCTATGACCCGGAAAGGAGACGCCCAGTTCTGACACAATGACATGTCGCTGAGTTTGTTTTACTAAAGGAAAGGCATGTACGTTCTGCTATGGGAAAGTGGCTACTAGCAGCAAGCAAGTTAAGAATTAGAGTATCTGGATGTGACAGCAGGAACACCATGACTCACCCTCATCGGGACGCGTTGAGGTTTGGCTTCCTGAAAAAATAACTTTCCTTGTAATGAAACAGAATGAAAAATGATGACAAGAAAAAAAAATGAAGCAAACCAAAACCGAGAACACACAGTGTGATGTAATTGAACAAATTTGAAATACTGAGCAGTACAGCACTATTCAGCTGTGGCTCACAACAGCTCAGTAGAAGACAGAAAGTGTCACCTGTGGGATTTGAGTGAAGCAAAAAGAACACAATCGTGACATTTCAAGCTAAAGCTCATCTTGACTGTTTCCTCTTGAATGTTGTTGACTGTTTAAAAATTCATCTGCTGGAAGTGGAAAGTTTGAGCTCACCTAAAACCTGAGGCGTGTACCTGCGAGGAGGATTTGTGACCAATCACAACCAGACCAGAGGCCAGTTCTGGTCCAGTATATGACATGGAAACTTAAAGTCTGCGTTGCAAAAACACAGCAGGCAGACTTTCATTCATTTCTAAATGAGGAAGGAGGTGCAGGAGTAGTTTCTAGAACAGTCCAGCTGATTTTTCTATTCATGCAAAAGACAAAAGATGTTTTTTTGCATTCATGTGTTATATATTAGAAACAAGCTATTATTTTATTGCTTTAAACACGTCTGAATGAGAGCTTTAAGGGTTTTTTTCACACATGTTGGCTACAAATCTCTTGTTTTGATACAACAGATGAATTTAGATTATGGTGCATGTTTATATATGGAGTCTGAATTGGTTCAAGTTTTATTAAAAGCTTGTTTCATTTGTCAAATAAATGTCACGTTTTCTTGGTTTGACATTTATGCTCGCTGATCTTGCATTTGTTCTTTCTTTTTCTGAGCCTTTTTGGGCTTTGAATAAAAGAATATGATTTATTCATTTGAAAAGCTCAGACCACATTTAATGAATTTCAGGATGTCAATAATAAAAATAATCATTAGACAATAGCCGACAATCTGTCTCAGAGTATGAGTCTGTTTTTTCTTCATATATATGTAAAAAAAAAAGTGATTTAAACATCTTTTGTGGTTCGTTTGTGTGCATTTTAGGCTTCTGTATTATAAAAACATATGCAATGTAAATACATTTACCGCTAACCGTGATTATAAACCTCATACATTTGCTGCTGAGATTGCAGTGAAGTGTTTTTCTCTCCTTCGTAGTAAAACATGTCTGCTGTCTTCTGTCTCTTTGGCCTCATCAGAGTTCATTTTGGCAGGATTCAGTCTCTGTTAGTCTGCTTTTGTTTGTTTTACCCCCGTAAGCTCTGCTGCTGTTGCATACAGTTTAAAGTCCTGTGAGGAGCGACCTTTCTACTCTCCCTAAGTAACTAAATTAATTCTTGGCCCTCCCACTCTGACCCCCAGGAAGAACAATGGCCAAGTCATCAGCACCACAATAGCCTGATACAATCTCAAATGAAAGAGGCCACAGAAGAGAAATCTGCCTCAGACACAGCATCTGGTTTCCACTCTCAGAGCGGATGTGTTGTTCTCGACGCAGCCAAGAGTCAAGTGTGGAGCAACAAGCGCTTGATTGACAACACAATACTTAACTGAGAACATACGACTAATTAAAATAGAAGCACAGATGTTGCTGAGCGCTTGAAGCGGGCCGCCATTTCTGCAGTGGACTGATTTCTAACCTCGTCTCCTTCCAAGAGTTGCAATCGCAAACAGCTGTGCAAACTGTGTGTGCGTAACAAATAAAGCCGTTTTACTGGTTCCCTTATACGCTCATTTTATTTCAACACATTTGTGTCCTCTGAACTTAAAATGACCCTTCACTGTGTGGTAATTTGTTGCTTCCAGGACAGACCGTCACATGGCGAAATCATGATGTTCCCATCAGCTGCTGTTGTCTTTTGTTGTTTTGTTTGTTTGGTTTTCTTGCATAGTGCTAAGCAAACATTAGCTGAAACTGAGATGGAGAACATCCATCCATTCATCCATTATCTATATACCGCTTAACCTCACTGGGAAGGCTGGAGTCTATCCCATCTTACTCAGGGTGAAGGCAGGTTCACCTGGACAGGTCACCAGTCTATCACAGGGCTACACTTAGAGACAGACAACCAAGCACACTCACATTCACACCTACGGACAATTTAGAATCACCAATTAACCTCAACATGTTTTTGGACTGTGTGGGAGGAAGCCGGAGAACCCGGAGAGAACCCACGCTGCACGGGGAGAACATGCAAACTCCACGCAGAAAGATCCCGGGTGTCCTCACCGAGACACCAACTGGGGACCTTCCTGCTGTGAGGCAAAAAAACGAAAAACCATGGTGACATCACTTGTAAATAACAAGGTAGCCTCGCCCTGCAACACATCCTGCTTCCTTGTCAATTTTACTTTAAATGGGGCCATCACATACAAAGTCTGCATCATTATGCATTAAACAAGATTTGAAACTAGTGAATGAGACCATAAACTTCTGAGGAAAATGTTTCCTGGGGCTAAAAATTAAGTGAGAAGTTGAATTCTCACTAACTCCTATACAACCAGACTTCTTTTTGCACCTCCTGCTGGCTGTTAGAAAGAATGCAGGTTCAAGTCTCTTTTGCATTGGATCCTATATCCATCTTATACAGCCATCTACTCGTTGCATGTGTTTTAAAGAGCAACTTCATCAAATCTTAACATAAAAATCATTTTTTTCATCATTAGGTGTAGCACTCAGTCTGTGAGGCAACAAAATGTGGGTTTTTTTAAGCGTTATTTCCAAAACGTTGTCTTGGATGTTGGTCAAGAAACATACGATCCTTCGTAAAGCTAATTTCATAGAGATTCAACAAGCCAGAAATTACATTGTGATTGGTGACGTTTAGAGATGTTTGCGTGCACTTTTGTATCTTCATCCCAAGCTAAGCTAAGTGGCTGCCGGTTGTAGCCTCATATTACAGGACGACATCAAACTCTTAGCAAAAAGGTAAATCATTGCCAAACTTTTCCTTTAAATCTGACTTTTTATACATTACAATGACCAGAAAACCTACTTAACTCTTTTGGTACAAGAGTGTACACTGAAAACAGACATTTTCTTCCTAATCCTTCCTGTGACTTCAACAGAAGCTCCTGTTCTTCTCTGCTCAGGTAGATTCCCCACATAACAAAGCATTGCTATTAATGAAGATGGCCATCTCAGTCAATAAACTGCTGTGTCTGCAGAGCTTCTAATGTGGTCTGTCTGTCCTGGCAATTACAGAGCAGTGCAGTCGCCAGTCCAGTGCAGTCGCCAGTCCATCATCAGTAAATTAGCATCAGGACGTCATTACTGTGTTAAAACTATGATTCTCTTTTACCTTATGTGGCACATAACCATTCAGATACTCTAGTTTTGGCTTAATCGCTCAGATTTTCAGGGATCTGTTTCCAAAATTTCCATCCAAAATCCCAAAACACTGGAGGTGAGTGAGATGTTAACGATGCTCACAGTCTATAAATTTCATTAAGGCTGAATTACCATCCAGACAAAGAGCCCCAAAAGCACAAGTTCAGTTCAAATCATTTCTGTCAACATACATTTGTTACTAACACATTTGTGAGGAGCCATCAAAAGCTTTGCTGTTTTAATTAATGCCACTAAAATTGTTTTCTGTCAGAAAATGGTGAAAGACATTTTGTTTTTCCTGGAAACTTAGCTTAATGAATTTGAGTTTCTCGTTTCGTTTTAAAGATGTGGAGTTTGTTGTTGTAGAAAACTGTGAAACTGGAATATATTCACGTTTCAGAAGTTTAAAATCGTTCGCCATTAATGTCCCTTCAATTGTTTAACTGATTGGTTGAGCGCTGGTTGGTTCTTGGCCACTGAAGGAAATCATGAAACTGGCATTTACAGTCAAAAAACATATTCCACTGAAGAATAATAGCGTGTCGGAAAAGTGGTAAAAGTGACGTGTAGTGATTCTGGAAACAGATGCTCCAGAATTTTCCGCCAAGCTGCAGTGCGGGTCATTCTGCTGGTCAGTCCAAATTTGGTTCAGACTGAAATATCTGCGCAACATCATGGAGACCCGTAAAAAGCTTTTGCAGACATTAATGTGTCCCAGTGGATGAATATGACATGCGAACACTGAGATGGAGAAACATGGCGAACGTTATACCTGCTGAGCATCAGCGGTTTCTCTGTGATCACATTTTACTAGTTTATTGTTTTAACATTTCAAAAGCTTTGAGAACACAAATAAAGATGACTTACATGTGGCATTTCTGTAGTACTAATCTGCGTTAATGTAGTTGATAACACAACCTTTTGTTCGCGTCAGTATTAGAGCAGGATTAGTATTGGATAAAACAAGGGATGTAGGCTGCACTGTAAAAAGTAATTCAGGGGATCTGTTCTCATCACTTAACTAAATGCCATTTGCAAGTTTAAAAATGTAGTTCAGACAAACTATTTAAGTTGCAAACAGTATTTTGATGGGTTGTGTTGACATAATGTTGGTAATTGCATCAACTTATTATTGTGTGTAAAATGAACTCATATTTCTGTTCAATTAAATCTAAACTCAGTTGAGGTAACTTAATAAAACTGGCTTATAACTTAATTTTTCTTTACTTTGAGTGCAAGATTTCAAGTCCTCTCCTTCACACATCAAGACACCGTGATCATTTCAGACAGCTAAGACTGATAAGTAAAAATAGCTCATTTCTAATTTCTAACTCAGTTTAGTTTGTTGATTAGATATAATTCATGAGAAGTTGTCATAACTCAAAAAACACAAACTGGGATGTTGAATTTTTGTTTGTTTGCGTGATTGATCCCAATTTCTTTTTTTTCAGAGTTTAAGACGTGCTAATAGTTCATTTCTAACTCAATGCAGTTTGTTAGTTGGACAAAATTTCATTAGAAATTGTCAGAACTAAAAAAAAAAAACAAAAAACAACTGATGCAAACTTGTGCTTCAATCCCATACATTATTTTTGGAATGTAAGACATGTGAACAGCATCCAGACCACCATGTTTTACTCTCACATACCTCGGGATCCTATAGTTAGTTTGTCTTTTGGGACTCTTGCAAACTGCAGTTAGACATAATGTTCATTCTGTCGTCACATCGCCTCCTGACGAAGCATTTCCATCAACTGTCGTGAGAATCTGTTCGTGTCCGTCAGACTGACTCAGAGCTGATGTTTGAGATTATACCTCCCCCTGGTGAAAGTTGGGTCACACGACAACATGAGCAAAGAGAAAAAGTTCTTTAACCGCAATGCAAGAAGTTGTGACTTATCTGAGCTTCTGTCCAGCTTTGATGAAACAGGAATGTAGGCATAAAAATAGTGTTTTAAACTTTTTTATTTAGATGACTGAAGCAGACTGAAGTCAGAGTGACCTTGTTTGTCTGCTCACAGGCTGGGAAACTATGTTCTAAAGATAAAAATAATGACTGATAAAGAGTCGACAGATCATACAGTCTGCAAAGTGGCTGCAGATTGTGACTGACTTTGTAGCAGAAAGAGGAAAGAAGAATAAGACAAAACAGTCTTTTTTTTTTTACCTGGAGAGGTTGAAGGAAGAACACAGAATCTCACTTAACATTTTTTGAACTGGAGGGTGATGATTATGTGATGTTCTTATCTTAATTAAGGAGCTTTGATTTTAAAATCAGGACTCTAAATTTGGTTTCTGTTGATTTAATGGGCATTGGTGTGTGAGGAATGCTTTCATTATTATTTGGGTTGAATAATAAGATTTAACAAATTAATCTGCTTCGATGTTTTTTTGTTTTTTACTGTAATCATTTACACTATTGTAGCACAGGTGGGAAGATATTCCTCTAACTTTTTTGAACAGTGTTTATTTTGAAGCGACAGGTGGAGGATTGCGTTTACTCTCATGTCTGATGCCCAACTCCGTCTTGAATATTAAGAATTCCCCTCTGTAACAACTTATAAGATGTGAATAAACTATGAACCAACAGTCACAAAGCTGTTTGACAATTTATAAGTATTACTTTGTACAAGCAAAACCAGCATCTACACTCTCTTACTGCCCATTTAATACTGATTGCCTTTTTATGTCACAGTTGACACGTGATCATTTTATTTGTCCACACCAGGTACAGTCGATCCATGTGATGTGATATCTTTTTAAAGTCTGGACAGAATTTCTTCAAATCCAGCAGAAACATCCTCCTGGACTTGAGGATGAACTGATTAGGATTTGGTGATCTGAGGTCACTGTGATCTCAAAAACCACATTTTTGGCCATAACTCAGAAATTCATGTGGTAATTATGCCAAAATGTCCAACAGGTTAACATGATGAAATGGTGCAATTTTAGATGCAAAATGTCAAACATTAGCTTTGTGACAACATCTTGATGTTCTGCAAAAACACTTTTCTGGTCATTATTCGACACCATAAAGAAATCAAGGCAAACTACCGCTTGATTCATTAACAGAGGCACATAATGGCAAATAGCTTTCTGTTATCTAGAAGCTATCCTGTTTCCTTTGCCTCGCAGCAAGAAGGTCGCCGGTTCGTGTCTCAGTGAGAACACCCAGGATCTTTCTGCATGGAGTTTACATGTTCTCCCCGTCCAGCGTGGGTTCTCTCCGGGTTCCTCCCACACAGTCCAAAAACATGTTAGATTAATTGGTGATTCTAAATTGTCTGTAGGTGTAAATGTGAGCGTGCTTGGTTGTCTGTCTGTAAGTGTGGCCTTGTGATAGGCTGGTGACCTGTCCAGGCAAACCTGCCTTCACCCTGAGTCAGCTGGGATTGACAAGACCACAAAAAAGCAAACCCAAATGCATGACTCCAAAAACTCAAAAATGTTCTCAAACTGATTTACAAATTCAACAATAAAAAACCTAAACTCAAAGCGTCACTCTAACGAGGAGAATAAAGAACCAAAAAATCACTCGATTGAGGAAATACAAACTAAAAATCACTCAATGAGGAAAAACTTAA
>NW_007578746.1:233525-258205 GCF_000690725.1 Stegastes partitus
CACCACCATTTGTTTCCTTCAATATGACTCTCAGTTGTTATATGCACTGAATTTAAACAAACTATTTATAATGTTATTTGCATTAACAGGGGACGCTTTAAACACCGGCAGCTTTCCTTTCTAGTTATTTTCGGTGCCTTCACCTCCCCTGAACTTTCCATGTGTAACCTCCTTTCCTGAGCTGCAGCCAGAGACAAAAAGTAGGAGCTGGAAAAGTCTCGACGGAGTTATAGCTCCTGAATCCAACAGTAAGCTCAGAAATGTTCGTGCTCCACAGCGGCTATATCTATCCCTTCAAACATTAGGCTTTTTGGTCTCCCAGCGTGCCCATATATGGTCCCACTGAACCATATAGACCCATAAAACTGTCAAGAAACCATATATTGCTATCTTAGCGCCTTTTTGTTAGCTTTGCTGCGATTTTATTGCTTTTGCCGTTTTGCAGGAATTACAGACTTTTGTCTATCTCTCTTGCAGCCACAGTTATTTAAAGTACAAACAGCTGAAAATACGACCTGTGAAGTTTTACAGCAAGACGAGTAACATCTCAAACAGCTGCTGATTTAGGTCTGCTGAAGTGCTCTGGTCCAGATTCCCTCCTCCCTCCAGGTGTCACTATTCAAGACAACGCTGACAATCTGACAAACTGTTCCTCTTACAAAAGCTTTCAAACAGCTTCAACAGCCACAGCTTGTTCACATCAGACTTTCCAAGAGGCCAGATTTACACAATTACACTTCGTCTCCACGCTTCTTTACCTTCACGCCAGCCAACATAAACTGAGAAACGCTGTCTGAAGTTGATTTGCAAACATCGAGATCTTATCATAAGTTCTTTTTAGTAAATCATTACCTTTTATAAAGATATATATAGACTAAATAATTGCTGCTATTTGGCCAAAAAAAACAAAAAACAATCTAAATCCTGTCATTATTAATCAGAAAGTTTGAGGAAGTGAGCAGAGAAATGTTACGGCTAATGCAATCTTTTTTCAGTCAGTTGATTTTTCAGTAAAATAAAATAGCTGTTTAATTAAACAGTGCACAAATATTTTATAGGTGTGGAGCATTGTAGAAAAAAATGTTGAATAGTGTCAAATTTACATATAAAGTTTTTTTTTTTTTTTTAATCCATGAAAATAATCTTTTGATGCCTTAAAATGGCTTTCATGTAAACTGTTGTTTCCTAAAGTGAAAATTTACGACGTACCACCTCTGTCTCCACACATCTTTCTATTCGCTGCAGTTTCAGCACACAGCTCACCTACAACTCTGCTTAAACACTGTAAAACAACTACACAGTTCTTGTAAAATTAGAGTAATTCAGGGCTTCAAATTTTCAAACCAGAAACCAATTTTAAGGGAGAATAATAATGGAAAAACTCCACTGTGCAAGTTGGAAGGATTGGTTCTTTAGATTTGTTTCATATGAAACCCTAAAAGTTTGAATCTGAGTTTTTGAGGCGATCATCGGTACACTGTAGTTTCAAGGTGAAAATACTCAGTCAAGGTGTTCACTGCTTATTTCTCTCATGATATGGCTTCTAGTATATATATATTTTTTTTTTAAAAAAAACACCATTGTGACACATTAACAATGTATAAAAAAATGTCCTTCCCTTATGATTTCAGTGTAAATTTTGATTTTTGCAGCTAAAAAAGAAACAACACACACAACCCAAACAGTTTCTTGTATAATTTATATTGAAAACATGTTAAAAACATTAGTTTCCCTTTATAAAACAGTTACCTGTTGTCATAATTAAAACAGTGTCCTTGTAACCAGAGTCCCCCTGTCAATATTACATGTAACTGCTGCAGCGGCATATCTTAATACCAAGTGCATAAGGAAATTAAAATGATGCTGGGTGTCAACCGGGGGCCTCGAGCGGTTCAGTTGGGCTGGTTGTCCATCTGTGAGCCTGACTGGTATGACTGGATGTCCTCCCCGATGAACTCTGAAACTGTGGAGGGAAGAGGAGGACAGAATCACAATCCTGCTGCTGTCATCCATTTATCTGCCTCATACACTCAGTATCAGTCTGCTTAGTTTATGCATCGATAGAATCAAAGAGCCTGTATGTAAAAACTTGAAGGTAATTTTACACACATTCATTTGAAAAGCAAAAGCAACTGCCACTATTTATGCAACTCTTCTTGTTATGATGCAAAAAATGAAGCAACATTTTTGCAGTAGATTTGTAGGAATCTCAAGAAAAAATGAAGGGAAGACAATACTGAAGAGTTCATTTACAACAACAGATAACTCCATCTTTACAAACCTTCAGAAAACCCACTTTTCCATCGTCTACCTGAGACAATAGCAGTCAAACTTACGTTATCTCTATTGTTGTCATTTGTCATATTGTGAGTCAAATCCACTCAACTTCAGTTTGAGTGATATTATCTCAAGCAAACAACAAAAAAACAAGTTTCCTGAAAATCTACAAAAGTGGAGTTATCTGTTTCTGCAAATGAGCTCTTCACATATTACAAAGAAAAGGGAACTGATGCCACTTTGACCGTAAAACAAGACTCTTTTACCTGCTTAAGTCAGGATTACAGAAGAAGTTTGCTTGCATGCACTTCTGTAAAAACACTAATAGCCAAATGCTGCAAAATGCCGTTTAATCAGTTAAGACAGGGAATGTCTAAAAATGCCAGCAGGCGTTGCGACAACTGCAAGATAAGCTTCTGATATGTTTATCGCCAGATTTCTGTCAGTGAAAGATAAAACTGAAGCAGCCTATTTTAAAAAACAATGTCTGATTTTTCAACTGACAGATGTCTCAATAACAGCCTTTTCAGTTTTCCAAAAAGAAATTTATACTAAATTAAAGGATAAAGTTATGTAAAGTTATGTTAATGCAAAAAGTGGAATATAGAAAATAGATATTTTAGATTCTGTGTATGTTTGGTTTGAAGAATGAAGGATTAGTGGGACTGTAACTGTAGCCCATCTCAAACATCAAGAACATTAAAATTAGGACTTTTTTTTTTTTTTACCATTTGATCACACAGCATCAGCCACATACTTGAACCAGTTTTCCTCCAACATTTATCACAATGTGTATTTTCTTGCCCCATTAAGCAGCAAAGGTGAAGAAGAGGATAAATCACAATTACAGGACTAAACCTTGTTGGATGTTCAAGGTCTAAAACAGCAACAGAGCATCCAGTGTTTTGTTTGGTGAGCTGTTTTAAAGTATGCTGTTAAATTGTGATGGACTGAGTAGGTAATATAAATGTAAAAATACACTTTTTTAAAGTTCAATTGCACTGAAAATAGAAGAAAAGGCCAACCTGACAAAATAAGGTTAATCAGTAGACTGCAGAGATTGTCTCCGACTACATTAATAACACAAAACACCTCATGACACCTCAATATCAACAAAAAAAAGCTAAATTATGTATAATCGCTTTTAAAAAGTCCCTTTACAAATCTGTACTTCTACTAGAGACAGATATGCACATAACCATGTATTTACACATTTTCCATGCAGAACACATTCAATCTTCCATCATCCACACACACAAACTGAACATAATACCACAAAAAATACTAATCTTTTCTAGTATCCTTCTTAAAATCTCATCTACATCAACATTATCTTTTCATTTTATCAGCAAATTATTGCATAAATTTAGATTAAAAGATGTATCTCACCCTCTTCAAAGGTAATGTGGTGCATAGAGGCAGAGGTGGTAAACTCCAGAGGGCACTCCTGGATCTTGGCGTCCCTCTCTCCCCCATGTCCCGTCCCCAGCACCCTCCCCTGGGGGTCCCAGCCCTCGTAGTGGGAGTAGGGTGCAGGGCAGATGTCCTGATAGGGGCTGGGGTTGGACGGAGGGGAGGGACACACCTCCGGAGGGTAGGCAGAGTACTGCGGGTAAGGGGAGGTGGGGATGGGAGGCAGTGGGGAGGTGGAGATGGGACTCCCAGCAGGGAAGGGGCTGAGAGAGGAGGAGTGGGAGGGCGAGGGCGAGGAGGAGAGGTAGGGCGAGTCCAGCCAGGGGGACGGGGAGGGGGACGGAGGCTGAGGGCCGCGGGGGTACAAGGGGGGGAGGAGCTCGGTGAAGCCCAGCTCCAGGTTCTCAAAGCTGGGGTGACGCTCGGACAGGGCGGCCCTGGACCCGCCGGGCTCCTCCACGGCAGCGTCGGGTTTGGAGCAGAACTCCTCGTGGTAGCTCATGGCCGGGCAGGGAGGGGAGTAGGTGGAGGGGTAGGGGGGCAGGTGGAAGCCCAGGCCTCGGTCGTCATGGTAACCCCGGTCCATCCTGGGCGGACCTCCCGACGGACAAACCGTCCCCCCATCCAGAGGCACCACCGAGGGCCTGGACAGCAGGGGGTCCTCCTCTTTGAACATCACTGTGAGGAAAAACAACATCCATGAACTATACTAATTAGAATGTACACACCCTCCTCCTCAGTAAGTGCTAAATATTGCTAATAATGTGGGTTTTTTTCAGCAGTTCAAACTCAATCAGGCTGGGTTTTTTAATATGAAGCAACTGATAAACAACAGAGAAGTTCCCTGTTACTACTGTGATTAAAACGTAGCTTTTGTTGTGCCTCATTTCTGCTGCATCAGATTTGCAGTCAAGACTTCTAGAACAGATTCATTCAGTAACATCAGTGTTTAATGGGCTGTTATTATTCTCTAATGAGTGTTTTTCAGATCTCACTCTGACCTGCTGATGAGGACAAGATGGAGACTTACTGCTGTTCAAAATTCCCTCATGTGTTTCCCAACTTATGCATCCAAAATCTGTTCAGTTTGGCCGAAAACTTGACTTTATAAAGCTGTCACTGACTGAATCTGTTGTTTTCAGGCAGAAATTTCACAAAACAGCCCAAAGCTTGAAGGGTTAATGAAATATTTTAGACTCTTAATAACTGCATTGTTATTACAAATTACAAAAAAAAAAAAAAAGGTAAATGGACTGCACTTAATATCGCGCTTTTCTACCTTAGCGGCACTCAAAATGCTTTACAATGTTTTCTCATTCACCCATTCACACACCAATGGCAACAGAGCTGCCATTCAAGGTGCTTGCCTGCCATTGGGAGGAACTTCGGGTTCAGTGTCACTTCTGTGGAGGAGGCGAGGATCGAACCGCCAACCTTACAATCAGAGGACAACCCCTCTACCACCTGAGCCACACAACCAAGCCTAATTAAAGCAATGTCTTAGTTTTGGGGGAAATAAACATGTATGTGCTCCTTCTTTTTCAGTTTAATAAAGTCTGCTACACATCTGTCAACATTTGCTGAAAAGAACTTAAAAAATGTATTTTCAAAGAACTACTTACAATTCACTCAGTACTTACAAATCATGACGTTAAATGTTTGTGGTGCAGGACTTAGTTCATGAGAAAACAGCTCAGTAACTACAATAATCAGAAATAAACTCATAAAAATAACTTTATCTTTAGCTTTTTTGAGATAATTATTGTGTAAAACTTCCTTTTTGCACAGCATGAATGCAAATTTAAATTATTTAAAGACGTCAGGTGTCTTTGGAGAAAGAAAAACAATAAAATTCAAGATATTGATGTATAAAGGTGAGTTATGCTCCTATAAAACTGCACGTGTTTTTGAGGTCAACTATCGGATCCAACATTTAGCATATTTTTGATTATGGGTATCATTATTTCCTGTAATTGACTCCTAATCATTTAAACAAGTTTAAAAATACCCTCCTCTGGTTCTAATTCAGCTTCCCTTTCTCTATCTGTAATCAATACTCTGCGATATTAAGCAATGTCCCGCCTACAACATCATCTGATTGGTTACACGACATGAGCAACAGCCAATCAACACTCGGATAAGGATAAATGTTGAAACGGTAAACATGTAAAACATAAATATACAAACATATTTCAACAACGTCTTTTGTAGGCGTTATTTAAAATGTTTACATCAACATTTAATTTTTTTTTCAAATGTAATTCAGTTAAAAATAGAAGTTATAAGTCTCCTTGATTACCAAAAAAATCAGTTTTGGACCTGATGAAGAAGAACATCGGTCGACCTCTGACTGCAGCTACCCATACTGAAAATACTTCTGCTCATTGACACTGTAATTGCTGCATGTGAATCTCAATATCAGGGATGACTGTAACGTCAGAAGAGTGAAAATACACAACACACAAACTAAAGAAAAGCCAGCAGACAGAGATGAAGGTCAACCGGACACTCACCAGGTAGATACTTGAAGCAGTGAGTGCTGCTGCGTTTCCTCTTCCCGTTAGAAACATAGAGACTGACGGACACGGGCCGGCTGACGGACAGGTCGCTGTAGGCTGGAACCCTCACGCACAGCAGACACTGAAACAGACCATCGGACGGGGATTCACATGAAGCAGCTTCATCAAACGCTTCCGTTTATCTGCTCACAAGTCACAAGATTACCTCGTTGCTGTTGTCGCGGTCGACGTGAGCCTCCTCCTCCCACTGCAGTTTACCATCTGGTGGGTAAGAACACATTAGCATTAGTATATTTGAGTTATGCTTACATGGGTGCAGCCTTACCTCTAGTTTGTTTTTATTAGGTCTGCTATATATCAATGAATCAATATGAATCAATGATCACTGATAAAACTGTAATCCTCTGGATCTCATGCAGTTTCTGGACGTTTTTTGCTCCTTTTTCATATTTACTCACTGTGGGCTCAATTTTTAGTGCAACATAAAGTCCTATGGAAACAGCACAACCATGACTAGAAGTAGAGAGAACTCAGAAATGTCTTATGTGCAATTTTTCAATCTTTTGTGCATCAATAATTGAAAAAAAAAAGTTCAGTTTCTTTGATTATTAATTGTACAAAAATTGAAAAAAACAAGAATCAACATGTAAAACAGTTTTCACAGGACTCACAGGTGTCACTAACGCTGGAAAAAAAAAGGTAGCTAAACAAGTTGCAGAAATTTTGCTGTTTACATTATTCAGAAATAACTAAACTAGACATTTTCACATGACTCTGTATGTCAGTGTTAAATGATGTTTCCCTGTGCTGGATGTATCTTCCAAAAACTTGCTCCTCTGTGTTCTGTTTTTGAGCCATGCTGCATTTATTTTATTGACCAAGTAGGTTTTCTTTAGGTCTCAGTTTCTAACTTGTTTCCACACTTGGCTCCTCTCTGCTCAGTGGAAACACACAGCCTGCAGTTCAGCCAAGAACTCATGAAATCTTTAGCTGTTGGTGGCAGCTCAGTGGGTCACTGGTTCAAGTTGTGCCAGAAAGCACAGATTTTTTACATGTTTTTTTTTTTTTTTTACAGAATCTAATGCAAGCTGTTTATTCTAGACAAAGATTTATATGAGTAGAGTACAAGTAGAATAAATAGATTTTAAGATTATATTTGGTAATTTTCCCCAACAAAGCATAACACACACGATAGGTTCAAAGAAAATTGAAAATCTCATGATTCTCTGTGTTTTTATGGTTTC
Source organism: Stegastes partitus (assembly GCF_000690725.1). Taxonomy (NCBI): domain Eukaryota; kingdom Metazoa; phylum Chordata; class Actinopteri; family Pomacentridae; genus Stegastes; species Stegastes partitus. The sequence goes on from NW_007578746.1 coordinate 240,979, forward strand.
TTTCTGTTATAAATGGTGTAATTTGGGCAATTTCACAACAATAATACACCTTTTAAACCCACCAGTGGGTTTTGGTGTTCAGAGGATTTACTTGAGACTGAGAATATAACGAGGTTTAATAATGATGGAAGACAAGTAATAATAAAAACATGGATGCAGGGATGTTAGTCTAAAGAAGCTGATGATTTTAACCAGAAAGACAACACTAGGAACAACACTATTTTAATGATTCCACTCCTCCTAAACCTGCACTCTTAAAAAAAAGACGCTTTAACACCATATCGTTGTGTACAAATTAAAGTTTCTTCTCATATGAAGACAACATCGAGCCCAGTTCATGATGCAACGCTGCTCGTTCTAAAATCTGCCTCTGACACGACATTTCTTGCTTATTTACGTAAACTCAGTCATGTGAATGCTAAAAATAGACTGTTTTCTTTGCAGTTTTTTTTTAACTGAACCACTGCACGACTGAGAGAAAACTGTACTGTATGTGTGCGACTGTTAACCTTCCTGCAGGTCACCCGGTAGGCCTGATATGTGCAATACTGTTATTTCTACAACTAGTGTTTGTGTATATTTTGGTTGATTTTTTTTATTTTTTTGTACCGACATTTGTACTGAATCCCCCTGTGGGATAAATAAAGGCTTATCAGTTTATTTACATGTAAAAAGAGTTGCTCATTAACCAAAATGAACATTTGTATCATGCAAATCTCAGAACTATTAGTAATTTCCAAGCTACAAATGTGCGAAATTTTAAAAGTGTTGTTTTGTTACTAATAAAAGCATCTTCCGATATGAACTGCATCTCTTGATTGCATTGCAAATAAGACTTTACTTTACAGCCATTATTTCTACTCGTTTCTTTAACCCTCCTATTACCTTCAAATTTACTGACATCTTTTGTCCTTGGGTTCAATTTGACCCCAGCAATTTAAACCTCCAGAAAATATCATAATTAAAATGGTTACCCAAGTTTATGTGTAAATGGCCCTTTAAATAAAACTTTAAAAATGATGTCAATGACAGAGATGTAAATCAAATTGACCCCAAAGCTCATAGGAGGGTTAATTTCTCCACATGCAGTGTCGATCACATTAGATGACTTAGCGCAGTGGTGTCCAGTCCTGGTCCTCGAGGGCCACAGTCCTGCATGTTTTAGATGTTTCCCTCTTCCAACACACCTGATTCAAATGATCAGCTCATCATCAAGCTCTGCAGAAGCCTGATAACGATCCTGATCATTTGAATCAGGTGTGTTGGAAGAAGGGAAACATCTAAAACATGCAGGACTGTGGCCCTCCAGGACCAGGATTGGACACCCCTGACTTAGTGTCTCCACTGAACATTTACCTGTCCCTCTCTCCATGAAAAGAACTCTGGAGATCGGTAAAAAGTTGGTGCCGCTCAGCAGAAGCTCCTCGCCTCCTTCTACAGAGCAGGACGTGAGACTGACGGACTCGATGACGGGCAGCTCCTGAGCCGAACGCTGGGCTGCAGCACCGAGGAAAGACGGATGTAAGTAGTGCTGTTCTTACAAAGCTAATGCAGAGGAAGTACGTGCACAACTGGAAAATGTAGATAAATATTATATGAATGTCCATGAAAGTGCCACTCACAGCATTCGATGGGCAGAGAGGCGACCTGCAGGGCCAAGACCCGTCCAGGAGGACCTACAGGGGGCGCCAGAGGGAGGTGAGTCCGAAACACCAGACGGACACGAGTGTTTTTCCTCCCGACGTCCGTTTCTCCCTTCCTCAGCTCGATGTCCGAGTTCCTCAGTTTCAGAATCCCGGCACAGTCGATGCTGAGAAACACAAAATGTTCCTTAAATTAGCGCTGGGCTGGTAATTTACTAGTTGTTAAGTGTCACATTCTTAACTGTCTCACTTCACTCTGGTGCAACATCTGTGCATTTAAACGTGCAATATGAATATTTTGTGCATTTAAAAGACTCTGTTTTCTCTATATTTACAAGAGTATGTGCAATGTCAATGTTTTTATACATTTGGAATAACCCAGTGCAATATCACTGTTTCCCAACATTTAGAGGAATCTCTGCAATATCTAGATTTTTAGTAAATTAAAGAATTTGTATAGTATCGACAGTGTTTAGGTATATCTCTTGTTTATTTTACTTTTTTTTACTGATGTTTCCTGCGTTTCTGCTGATGTAACACTCCAAATTTCCCCACTGTGTCAATAATAAAACTTTTTCTAATCTCACTAGCCTGGTGGTTCTAAGCTGTGATTAAAAGTTATTCACAATTTCATCACTTCTACTAAAAAAAGCCGCAGTTTAAAGTCTTCATTATCTTATAAAAGTACAGACCTACAAAATCTGCTTAAAGTTTTAAAAGTTGATGCACTCATTATGCAGGAAATCACATCTTTGGTTGTGTTTTCACATAAACAGTATATCATTTTTAAAATTGAATCACAAAATACGGATCTGTAGCTTCAAACACAAACATTAGGCTGTTTTCTGCATAAGAAATATGAAAATGGAAACCCAGTTTTTGGAAAATGCAGTGATAAAACTGGCACTGACAGATTGTTAAAGAAGTCTTCTCAAAGGCTATGAAGAATTAAAAAGCAGATTGAGCACTCCATAAACTGAAGATATAAAATACATTTTCTATTTCAAAATTATAATACGTCAAATATATGTAGTAGAGTGAAAAGTAAAATATTTTTCTCTACCGAGCAGTGGACTGAAAGTATAATTAAATACTGATACGTTATTGAACTGTCAGTATATATATTTAGTTAATTTGCACCACTTTGTTTTTCTGATTTAAAACTAGATACGAGGCTAAAATATCCTTGTTGTGTAGACATGAAGAGGAAACGTTTCCTCCGTCTCTGTCCGACTCACAGGGCCGTCATGTTGTTCTCAGGGTTCAGGGGGATGTCGAGCAGTTTGGTTCCCGCCTGGACGCTCTCGTGGCTGGCCGTGCCGACCATCTTCCCCGTCACCCTGAAGGAGAAAGAAACGTTTTAAAATCAAAGCTCTGTCAAAGATCTGTCAAAGCTGAACCCTGCTTCCTGATATAAGGATCACACAAAAATTGCGTCCCATATAAAACACTAATCTGACAGTTTCTCATTACAGCTTCTGAAAAGTAAAGATTTTCATGTTTTTAACTCATTATACGGCTTATATCTCCTTTATATTTTGTACTCAGTGCCACCTTGACTTCTGTGAATTCAATTTAACAGTCTTTTCTGGCATCTTCTATTTAATTTTTTTTTTTAAATGTGAGCATTAATCAGAACTCTGCATTAACACACATGCATATATTTAATTAAAATGTGTTTTTTAACATTTGATATTACATTATATTTCATTACGCTTCAATTTGTCTGACCTATAGTGTTAAAAGGTTTATCGATCACTAATAGTACATCCATCTATTCTAAACCTGTCAGACTTTAATTTTAGAGTTATCCATGTTTTTAGTAATTAGGAAAAATGTGTTGAGTGAACACTTCAAAAGATTCGCTGAACATTTTAGAGGATCCTGTGACTACAGCTATAAAGCTTTGTTATATTTTAAGACTTTTGAATGTAATATATCTCATTTTCAAATAATATTTTAATCGTTTTATACGTCCAACATGTTGATTGCCAGCATTAATGACCCATCGTCAGCTTTGTTTATTAACTGACTGATTGCATTTGTGTTTTGCTTTTGTGGAGCAGTGGCTCTAAATCTGTTCAGTCGTCTGTTTTAATTGCTGCAGAACATTTTTCCTTTTTGCTGTGAGCATCTCACTTCTGTCTCTCTTATTACGGTGTGCATGGTGACCAAAGTTTGCCTTTTTGGGGATTAATAAAGTTATTTTTCCTCATTTTACCGTATTGTATCGTATCATATATCTTATTTTATCTTATCTTATCTTGTCCATTAAAAGATCATGTACAAAGAATATGGAAAAGACATTTTCAACAGATCTGCCGCTGATGTCCCAAACTATCCTAAAGACGCCCTAGAATGCTAAATGTTCAGTAAATGTGTGGGCACACATTAAAGCAGATGCTTTGATATCTTCTATCGAGAGTTCATATGAATGTGTTCCCTCATACTGAGTGATTCCCTGTTTTCTGCATTAAGCTGCTGCTCTCATTCAGAGAAAAGCTTCACTGAGAACAACTAGTGCAAGAAATTTGCTGGACCAACAGTAGAAGCAGCTGGTGGTTCAGTTACGCAACGGTTAAACCACAGCGGTCAGATGATGTGTCCCATGAGCGTTGAGTCCCTTGAACATTAACTAAAACATGCATGGTTATAATAAACTTGTCACTAAAGAGAAACATACTGCAGCCCAGTACCTGTGTATCTGATAGAAGGGATGCGGTCTGATCGATCGGTCGTCAGCCGTTCCAACGAAAACCTGAAGCGACAGCGGCTTCCTCTCGGTGTATCCACACAGCTGCAGAGGGACACAGTGTGAGCAGTGACATCAAACTGTGACGAGGCACAACATGCGTCTTCAGACACGATCTCACCAAAATCTCAGCTTAAAATGAAACTACATTCAACATAAACACTCCTCAGAGATGTTAAAGTAGGATCAATATGTGCAGCATCACTAATAATGTGCTTCAGCAGCTGCAGGTTTGTGCTCCACCTTGACTACAGGATGTCCGGTCGGTGCAGCTTTCACGGCTCCCCTGCTGCCCTCCGTCTCATAGTGGGCTCTGTGGTGTGGACGGGGCTGCACCTCGATACGCAGCTCGTACTGGTCAAACTGGGACGGCAGCGGCCAGTCGAGCGGCGGCAGCGCGTTGGACCTGAAGGGTGTTAAATCAGACAGTTTTAGCTGCAGTGAATGTGGACAACCAGGGAGCAAAGCAGATGAACAACTGTTGGGGGTCGATCAGTATGTTGTTTTTTTTTACAGGATATCAGTAATCAAGGAGATTGATTACTGATATGCGAAACTGACAAACATTTGCAGCTGAAATGTAAATCCAGGTGTAAAATTTTGAATAGCAACATGAAACTTTTCCGTATTTATCCAGTGTTGACTGGATGTTATTCATGACGTACAACCATTTACAGTCAAATGTATTCATAACCTCCCATTAAAGAAGGAAAAAAAACAGCTGTCACTGAAATAAGCTGAAATTGACAAAAGTAATAATAAATCAAAGTTTAATGAAAATCGTGACATTGCTGCTTCAACAAAAATATATATAAAGCAAACAAGCATGACGAGACTGTAAACTAACATTTAGTTGAAGAACCCTTTGAGGGAATCACTGCAATCAAACGTTTTCTGTAACTCTCCATCAGACTTCTGCACCTGTTGACAGGTATTTAGATTTCTAATTTGTCCAGGACAGTTTTGTTTGTTTTCTTAAATTATTCTTTTCAACCACAATCCTAAAGCTTATTTCTCTAAATTCTAATTCAGCAAATTTAAATTTATTATTACTTTTTTTCAGTTTCTAGTTATCTGAGTGGATATTGAGAATTTTGCCTTTTCTTTAACAGAATAAAACTGAACGACTGTAGACGGTGCTGTGAATGGGACACTGCTACAGAGTGGAGAGAGACAGCTGCATCAGCGCTGAAGTAGCACATATTCATTTATTTTATTGAGTTTGAAAAAAAAAAACCTGATCCCGTATTTGATCCCTGATGGCTGTATTGCAGCCAAATAATGAGATTTAAATATAACTTACACATGAAAGCACAATGAGGGCAAAACAGAAGTACAGCACACGAAAGAAGTTTTAGTCATCTGGATGAATGAATGATGGTTAAAGCTGGAGTAGGCAGGATTTTTTTGCGGCATCATTTGGCAAAAATTCTCCAATAACCTCTTCTGAATATTGCAACATAAGTGATATGAGAAAAAAAATAGACTTCTTGCCTCTGTTGTCAAGCATCAGAAAATGTATCCCATGATGAGACAGTTTAGGCAATCAGAGGTCTTTTCAGTGAGAGGGTGTCATTGTTATTTATTGGCTGTTTTACAAATACAAACGAGCCTGCACATCCCCTCACATGGTTAAAAAGCCTGATTCATCCAGCAGGAGAGTTGTTTTTCCAGCACTGGCAACAACTTTCTATTCTGCAAAGTAAAACAAAAACAGATTCTAAAAGAGAGTCTGACAATAAATGCAGTGACGCAAGTGTCAGTGAAGAGTTTCAGAGATGGAGAGAACTTCATGATTGCATCCGCCTAAGTTTGTGTTCCCAGTTTCATTTTCCTCCCCTGGACAGGTAAACTGCTGTCGTGTCAAAGAGCTTTGCATGCACACAGGTCTGAAAAGAAAACAGGTAAACGGTAAATCTCATAGAAATGCTGCTGTACAAAAACACTGGGATCACGACTGGAAAACTTAAATGATAGCAGGTCCATTCATCCTTGTTGAAGCAGCATCACTAGATTAGCGTTGCATGCCCTTTAGAAGCACATGTATATTACTGTGCTCATAAGAAGAAGTTTAGGACAGAGAGGGGAAAACTATAAGGGAAAGCTCAAATTCTTGCTTTTATTTTGTGTTTCCAGATTTTTGTCTACTGTAGCTTTAATTCTATTAGATTTGAATTTGTGTGTAAGCTTATGCATACAGTGTGTCCACATCCGCTGTAAAATATCCATTCACGTAGGCTCAAAAAGTCCAGGAACAGACACAGTGGAACAGAGTCTAGACCGTGAATAACTTTCCTCAAGAGCCCCCTCTAATGAGCATCAAGTTGTGAAAAGTTAACATGTCCATATGGTGTTTTTTGAAATGTTGAAAGACACATTATGAGTGAAATAAGCTGTAATGGTTGAGCGTTTACACCTTGAGACAGTAGCCATGACGGTCCTAAAAACACAGATTTCACAGAGTTTAATATGTAACAAACCAAAAAAAAAACCCAATCCTGTCAACTTAGAGAAGGGGGCTTTCAGTATCATTCTTCTTCTTCACAATCTGCTTCCAATCAGAACGTGTACAGCTGAGTTACTCTAATATTACAAACTGTCACCATCAAGTGGTGTTACAGTGTTTGAGCACAGTTGTAGGTGAGCTGGTGTGCTCGAGCTGCAGCTACTGTGGAGAGGTGGTTGGAGAAAGAGGCAGTCTCTTCATAGACCTGCACTTTCTATTGGAAACAACATGCGGAGTTACACTGAAACCATTTTATGACAGGAATTGATTATCTTAAAGGGAAAACAACTACATTTGATACACAAAGATGAGTCTTTAGGAGTTGAATCAATGACCAGAGAGTGGCTTTAAAGTCAGATTGGTTTTAATACAGCGTACTGCATGTGACAGCAGATACTTCTGACGAACACAATCAATACTGGGAAGTGAACCAGCAGCCAACTGAGATCAGTTAAAAGCACAGCAGAAAAGAGCACAGTGAAATGAACGGTAGATGGTGACAGAAGCTTGATGTAGTTTGTTGCAATAAAAGAAAAATCTCTTGTCTGTGGCAGAGCAGGTTTTTATAAATGTAAATGTTGCAAAGCAGCTGATATGATATCCATAAAATTACTTGGAATCTTAAGTTCTGTGAAATAAAAAAAGGAAACAGTGGAATTGAAAGGCTTGTACTGGAAAAAGTTGCAAGCATGATTTTCCCTTTTACCCCAATTTCCTGCAACCGCTCGACTCCACGTCAAAACAGCCACAGAGAATTAAAACTGAGAACCACAACTACTGGAAAGCAACTGTCACCAAAATATGACTGGCATGAAGAAAAAATGGACGATTCAAAACAGAGAAAAATAAGATGTTAGGTCTGCTACGTTTATTCTTTAGTGAGAGTTTGGATCGAGCTTTTAATGCCAATACAAGTGCCAGTGTTTCCCTTTTTCATTTTGGGCTTTGTTTTTCTTGTTCAATCTTATTTTTAGTGACAAAATCTTTACTAACTCTGTTCCCTCATTGGTCGGTCCTGTCAGGATGGTTTGCAAACGGTCAGCGGAGCAGATTTTGAAGTCAAAGTTCACCAAAGCTGAACTTTATTCACAGAGAAACAGATTTCTGTTTTAAATGCTGAAATGATCAAGATTTTGGTTTCATGCCCTTGTTTGCATTTACAAACAAGTGACTTTCATCAATTGCGTCTTTTCAGAAAAATAGCATTTCAAAAAACGTTAACTTTGCCTCTGGAAAAGTTGAAGACAAGTTTCTGAAAAGATGCATCTTCAAAAAGTAACGTGTGTTTTTCTGTTATTTTGTAGTTTGAGTAAAACTTTTAACGTGATTTCTTCTTGCTTTGAACGTTATTTACATGCGTTTGTGTGTCCTTGCCTGAACAGAGGGCTGTGGGCGCTGGCTCTGGTTCTTCCCCAGGCCAGAGCAGGGGGCACAGAGAGGTAGTCCATGCCCAGCGAGGGGGGCTCCCTCCTGGGTTGCTGGGTCTCTGGCAGCTGGCCTGGAGCCTGCTCCTGATCCACCTCCCTGGGAGACAACTGGAACGCAGAAAGTCCACCACTTCAGTGCGATGCTGCTACTTCCATAACATCATAGAAACACCACAACACTGATCTTGATCTTTACCTGCTCTAATGACGTCTTCCTGGTTTTCTGCGGGATGCTGAGCTCACAGCTGCTGGGCGGAGCTTGGGACTGAGGGCTGGACTCTCCTCCCTCCAGGTTGCAGCCCTGCAGCTCCTCCGAGTAGCTGCCTCTCCGCGAAGTACAAGGAGAGGCCAGCGGGGAGTTTCTACGCTTCTTACCACCGGGGGAAGTCGGCCTGGACGATGGCGAAAGCCCGAAATTGATGGCGGCCTCGTTGAGCTCCTCCTCCTCAACCAGCAGGGAGTCGCAGCTGGAGGCGGGGCTGAGCCAACCCCGGGAGGAGGGGCTGGAGGCGGGGCTGGGGCTGAGCGAGCCGGGGCATCTGTCCCGGTAAGAAAAGGGGTCCAGCAGGGGGAGGTAGAGGCGCTCCCTGTCCCACCCGCCGCTGCTGCTCATGTCCCAGTAGCTAGAGATGGTGGGCGCCGACTCGTCCTCAGGCGAGATGGTGGTGATCTGGATGCTGGGACACTCGACCACGCGAGACTCTGAAACCTGCAGCGAAGACGAAAGCAAGCAAAGGGATACTTTACTTCCTTAGCTGTGTCACAGAAAATAAAACATTTAACAAGTAATTTAAGACATTTGTCTGTCGTCATGTAAAAATCTGCTGCTTTTTATTGGAAACCTTTAAATTTTAACTGTCAAGTCACCATTATTGATATATTATTTATATTGCACATTTAAAACAGTACGCTTTGAGCCAAACTGCTTTCCAATAGAGAAAGAAAGTGTGACAAATTTACCTACCAAATTAAAATATTAAGGTTGAGATGCTACAATAATGTCGACACAAGCAATGAGAAGATAAAACTGAAGGCACACCAGATTAAAAATCCTAATGTTTAACTGCAAATAAAACATATCACAGGTTGCAGACATTCCACACTCATTTTAGTGGCTAAAACCTGACTCTTACTCTATGAACAAAATCTACCAAACTGAGCATTTAGCAGCTTTTATATTTTGTCAACATAATGTCGTATTTATGTGGCAATGCAAGTGTGAACTCTTGGTGCACACATGACACTGATTTTCACTTGGGTCACCCACTGGACAGCAGTCCTTTTCATGCAAAAAAATCCTCAGATGATTTTCACAACTCCTCCGAAGCATGCTCAATTCAGATCTTTCATGTTAATTTTTAATATTCAACCCACAACAGTACTGCTACATGTTTCAGCAGCGGTCTTGTAAACATTTCAAACCCAGTAAACAAGCAGCCGAACGTGCAAAAAAATTTAACAAACTGCCCAACAACAGCATAACACAACAAATAAAAGCAAACAATGTGTTCACCATGTGGATTATCAAAACCAAGCAGCTGCAAATGATGTGCGTTCATTGACTAAAACCACTGGTTGCCTGAAAACTGAAAAATCAACCTAGTGGTCCAAACACTTGAATGGGTGCGAGTTTGGAAAATGTTTAAAGTCGACATAACATTTAAAAACTGTGCGTTAATTAGCTGAGTTTGAGCAGAAATAAACACTTGTGTCATAACTGTGATAATGTGCATCATAATCTGAGGTTAGTGGTTTAAAACAAGCAAAAAGTGTCCTTAAAGCAGGGGAACATTATGCTTTGTCCACTAGGTTGCAGCAGAAACAAGTCAAAATGATAAATAGAACAGCAGTTATAGAGCAACATCAACATCATCTGAGGTCCTGTTTCTGTCCACCTGTTCAATCTAACACAATGATTTCCTCTCTTTTTGCTCTGTTTTTGGTCTCCACCTCTTGAGGGAAATATTTGGCTCATTAGCTGCTAAAGGCTTCACGATGCAGCTAGTTTCTAATTATATCTGTCCAGTGTGTGGTGCAGAGTAGTTTGTATGCAGTCGGATCAAGTTGGTTTTATTTAAATGGCCCAAAATAATATTGCCTTGAGGGCCTTTGCAAACTGTATACCATGTGGCAACCTCCGTCTGGATAAGGAAGTCCTCTCCAAGAAAACAGAATAAAGAAACCTCAGGAAAAGCTGTATAGAGGGTGGATCCCTCTTCCAAAACAGACAGATATGCAATAGATGTGTGTACGCAAAAGCATACATAGAGAATCAATATGACAAACATATGAATGTAACATACCAACCAACTTCCATACCGACAGAAGAGATGCCTGCTGTGCAGTGGTTGAAAACTACAAAACTGCAGCTAAACAAAGACCAGGTTTACATGGAGGTGACACGTCTCTATCGGTTTGCTTTGTACTTTGATGTAGAAATATCAATTATAGCTGTTTTTTTAAACAAAATTTTGATTTGCTTTCGTTCAAACTGCAGATTACAACAAACTTGTAAGCAGGTCGTCTCACCTGTACGGAGCGCGCCGGCAGACTCTCGTAGGTTCCACTAAACTCTCTGATTGGAGCCCTTCGAGGAGGCGGGGAATGCATCCCTGCCCTCTGATTGGACGAAGGAGGCGGGCTCGGGATGCTGATGGAGTGTCCTGCATGAGTGGCAGCCAGGTGGTTGTCTGTAACTGAAAATAAATAAATGTCAGTAAGGAAACCAGATCTGATTTAGAACATGACTTGGCAAACACACACGATGTTCCTGTTGGTGAAAGTTGGACTTCATAGCTAAAAAAAATGCTCATAACAAATGCGGCTAATGAAGAGTTTACAGCTTGTTAATTTTTCTAATACACACCTTTACTTCCACATGGCAACAATTTGTCATCTGGCTGCTTTCTAGCAGAAAATTGCATGTTCTTCCGCTTTGTACAAACATGATTTCTTTTTATATCACATGTTGTGGTTTTTGGGGGTCATGTGACCTCACATTAATCTTTTCTCTCAACCGCACAGTGACAGTTCTTTTACATCTGGCATGAGAAAGAGTCATTAGATGGCCATCAAAATATTGTAAACACAATTTGTGGCCAGTAAAGATTCATTTTTTATCATCAGCACGCCCTCTATCATTCGTTGCACATCAGTTTTCCTTGATTTACTGTAATTACTGCCATGTGGAAAATGCACACACTGGGACTTTTTTCTCAGTTGAATTCTTTGAAGTAAGTGCTGCTTTTTGTCACTTTCATGAAATGGAGAAGTTTGATATTTTGAGAAAATGTGAAGCGGCACCCAACAGTCGATTAGCTTAGCTTAGCATAAGGTCTAGAAACGGCTAGCCACACCTGCCGGTTTGACATGTGAGGTCACTTCAGGTCACCTCTAATGCTCATTAATTACCATATTATCTCTCATCTAATTTGCATGAAAATCAGACTTTAAAAAAATAGCACATTGTAGGTTCATGCTAGCTGTTTACATCTGTTTACAGTCTTTATGCTAAGCTAAGCTAACGGGCGGTGAATTGTTATTTTAACTGGCAGCTATCAACAAGAAAACATATCAGTGTCTTTCCTACAACATCCAACTGTTCCTGTTCATTTTAAATTTGTTTGTGTGATTTTTTTTCTCTGTCTTAGTCTTTATCTAGTCAATTCTTTTTAACACAAATAATAAATGGTAAATGCTAACTTTAATACTGCCGTAAGAAATATCAACCCGGATGACCATATAAATAAAAATGTGAACAAAAGGATAACCCCAAAATCATCCAGTGAATTTAAAAGGCATGTGTTCTTTTTAAAAAATAAATCACCAAAATTAGAAGCTATGAAAAGAAATTGAATCATTGGATTTTCAACTTTCCAGTAACCCATGAAATACTCATGTGTGATGTATAATCTGTCAGAAAAAAATTTCCAAAACTGAGCTACAAAACGAGATATTACATCAAAATCCTTCCACTCTACATGTCTTATTCAAATAATTAATCGCCAAAAATAACCATTTTCAGTAACCAGATTCCGAAAAAAAAGGAAAAAGAAGAAGAAGAAAAAAAAGAAAATTCTGGATTACTGGCACACTCAAAAATTCACAACTGACTCAGCTGTGATCAAAAGTCATGTGACTAAAAGTTCAGTGACTTTTCAGCTGAACTGCAGCTAGTGTTTATATAGATGCACATGCAAGACAAGTATGGAGGCAAATTTAAAAAGCAAGTGGTAAAATATCTATAGCATGACGAAACTCCATTTTTTCCCTTAATATTTTTAACACTTGTGGGCACTTGAAAAATGGTGTACATGCTAATTCTAGTTGTTTTTTTTCCTCCATTTTTGTTAAATAAATTTTTAAAAAATTAACATTTTCTTTTTCTTTATATGATTTATGGCATCACAATTGTGTCACACTGCACAAGAAACATTTTTTATTTATATTTTTGAGTTCCCTATACTTCCAGACATGCTTGTACTGTTTTCATGGAGGTGTAGGACTTTAAATTGAAGTGAAAAACAAGCCCACAGTTAGTAAAAATGTGACAGCAGGAGCAAAAAAAAACACCCAGACACTGCTCCAGATTCAAAGGGTTAAAGCAGGATTTGGTTTTATAATCAGTAATCACTCCTGGCAAGGATTTATTAAACACCCTCCTACACTTTTAACTCTGCTTTTGAACCATTTCAGTACATTTTTGTGTGTTTTATAGTCATAAATTCTGCAGTAAATGGTGAAATGGAAATTCTAACCAAATCCTGGAGTTTGCTTTTGGCTCATTTATCCAAACTAAGAACCACACACCCGTTTCTGCTGCTAGCCTTGACAGTTAACATAATAATTGTTTTGTTTTTTTTTCACGAGCTCTACAAAACTTTCGCCAAACAGCCACCCGGGCGAGGACACAACCCCTCAAGGCCGCAGCCCTCATCCCAACATTTCCCCAGCACGGTTCGGTCGGGCCTCGACGCGGAGCCAAACAGTAGTTACTCTGTAATGAACGAGGCTCCAGCCGTTGCTCTGCAGTGGCGGCGGGCCATGCAGGCAATTTTTTTTGGGCAACACACAACAGCAACTGCCAACAAATTAAGACTTTGGGGTGAAAAAAAATCTCTTCAAATGTTTCCTGGCAACAAAAAATATTTCCAAGTGATTAAAGCTGCAGTGCTGAGGCAACTCTTCTGCTGGTGGGTGTTTTTTTTTTTTTTTGTTCACATGAAACGGTGATTTAGATGTTTGTGTGCAGACCAGCAGAGAGGTTTATGAGCCACGAAAACTTACCTAACACTTAATGACCACAAAAAAGCTGATCTTATGTCTAAAAGATCTAATATACTTTCATGTGTAAGTCAGTGTCCTGACCTGAACCCCAAAAAATGCAACGTTTACACCTAAACTGTAGGTCAGGGCCCCTATGAGTGAGAAAGGAAAGCAGAAAAGGCGACAAAATTAGCAGACGTTTTGCTATTGCTACTTGTTTTTTCCTCTTAAATACATTGCATGTGCCCTATAGCTATTTGTCAACGTGTATATATATTGCATACAGATGAGCAGAAAACTGTATTATTGCCTGAAGTCATTGAAGGCAATCAGTTGTTTTCCGAAGCCTAATCCTCAGATCTAACATCCTAAAATATTTCATCCTGCCCTGAGATGAAGCTTTCGCAACGAGCCATCGTCATCCAGAGATGTTTAACGCAATTAGAAACCAGAATAAACATAATCAAGTCACAAAATTGCGTTCGTTTTTTTAATGTTTTTTCCACTCTTTGTTCCTTTTGTTATCTTGCAAATTAACAGATCATTTTAATTTCCAACTAAATTTACAAGATAGCTACTAAACACAGCTGCATTCTCCTGGAAATCCTGACCTACTTAGCACACTGTCTCAAAGTACCTATATTTTTGTTTTTTTTTTTACTAATATGAAAAGCATCAAAAGACGTGATCAGTTTGCTGCTTGCTTAGGTAAAGCCTCATCTGCACTCCAAATATACTTCACTACTTAATCTTGTATCCTGACATGAACCTCACGCAAGGAATGATAATTAGATCTTCCCAACCTGGTTTCAGCAGTTGAAATATAAACGTGCAGCCTCATGAGATAATCATCGAAGGCATAAATACACATTTCTGCTACACAAAGCAATGTTTACTTTTCAGATTCTCCTCAAATAGTTCCTGTTTTCCCTCAAAATAGTTCAAATTAATAGTGAATTTTCCCTCAATGGGTGTTTTTTTTATCATCTGTGATATAAAAATGCAATAAATTAGAAATTATGGTTAAGCAAGTAAAAAAAAAGACATATTTCTGCTACACAAAACTATCGTTATTTCTTTTCACTTTTCTTTGTTTCTCAAACTTAATAGGGAAGTTAGCACATTCAGTTCTCCTCTTAAAACTGTTTATGATACAAATCATTCAGATGTATGAGTCAGTTTTATGGGAAGTCTCATATAAAGTCTAACAGACCAAAAATACTTGTGATTGTGGGGAGTATAATGACTAACAAAATGTGATTTTTACATCAGTGGCTCCCAAATTGGGGTCAGCGTCCACTCAAGAGGTCACAAAACAGATCCAAGCGGTCATTATATGAGCATGAAAGTACTTTTCCCACACCGAATTGTGTTTCCTTTATCAGAATGTTCTCTATAAACACTAGATAACACTTTACTGTGAAACATCTGTAGTAAATCTAATTCATCTTTCTGCTTTTGTGAAGGGAGTTGTTGGATTCAATTATCATGAATTTGCACTTTGTCCCTTTAAACTGGCATCGTTCACATAATTTCACTTTAATTTCTGATTTCAGAAGTGAAAACTGGGTTTACTGCTTACACAGGAGTGTGCAGCACGTCATGGCGTCCACGTTTCTTCAAATTTTTCTGCTGCAACTCAACTACTGTCTTCTTCAGGCAGGGTTACAGAGAAATGGAAAGAGCTGTACGTCTAATGGCAAAATCACGTTGTACATTTTACGCTTGTGTAAAGTGAACGATTGAGTTGGAGAAATTGGAAACTTCAAGTTGACTTTCTTTCAAATTAAGTCGCAGCATCTGAGAGGAACCAAATCATTAAAGTACATCTAGCTTCAAAACAGTGGCATCGAAATATTTTAAAACTTAATTAGCGTCAACTATCGTTAATAGAATATGCCACCACGGTTTTCATAAATGCACCTGCAAATACCATTTTTTGGTTGCACATATTTGCACATTTCTTACTGTACTTTTAAAAAACGTCTTCATGTGCGAATGCAGACAAAATTCCTGATTAATTTCACTGTACACTTTGCAATAACAATAAATTAAGTCTATTCTATAAACTTCATTCAATTGCGTGTTACTACATGAAGCAATCTGTCAACGTTGGTCCAACAATTCCATTTTTTTCAGAGTTTAACACAAACACTGACCTCATAAAACAGGCGGCAGTCATGACACGACATTAAATTTAGATTTTTAAAATCAGTTTCAGAGTGTGATTCATGGCGGTTGCCGTAAATAGAATTCATTTAGAAAGGAACGCAGTGTCGACTGCACCACAACAACCTTTGGATTTCTTGTTAAATGACTCCAACTACGCTTTAACCAGCTAAACATGGGCTACAGATTGTACCTTTGGGAAAAATAAATCACTGTTTTTCAGCAGATATCTTGAGAAATCGCTCTATTTGGCCTCGTCGAGCATCTCAGACTAACTTTTTAGTTGGATCAGGGTGACAAGTCGAAACTTCTTGTATTCAGAAGCCAAAAAAGTTGTGTTACACTGACATGCTACATGACTACATGTATGGAAATCCAGGAGCGATGCAAAGGTCAGCCCGTGTAAGAGTTTGCCTGCTGAAATGTAAAACAACTAACAAATAAACAGAACAACTTATCACCCAAAGTGAAGAAATGCTCTGTTGTTTCTCCTGCAGTTCACTTTCATGCCTTGGGTGTGGTGATACAACTGTATGCCAGTGTGGGCGGGAAACAAATGAGTGCATGTGAGGATGTGAGGTGTGCATGTGTGAGAGAGTGGAGGTAAAAAAAAAAAAAAAAATGAGGGAGATGAAGGGGTGAGTGAAACAGGGAGGGAGGGAGGTGTGTATGTGGTGCGTGTTCAGTACACAGAGGTTGAGGTTCCTCCCCAGATGGCAGCTGTTAACTTCACTCACACGCACAGCTGATTGGAAACACATTGAGTCTGGGGCTGCACGCACACATGCACAAACACACAAATGCACTCGGGATACAGCGAGATATGCACGCAAACGCAAAACAAACACACAAGTGAAAAATATGCAGAAGCAGGCACGCACATAACATGAAGGCCCTCCATCACCACAGAGACGCACGCATTCCCATGCATTAAAACCTATATCGTCATGTTTAATTTAACACTTTCATCCACTCAAAGAAGGAGTCTAACCCAGGCTGCTGGAATCCAGGTGCAGCAGGGCGCCCTCGCTTTCCTCCCTGGCCACGGAGCTCTCCGGCTCGGTTGTGCGCACCGGGGACGGCCCCTGGCTCTGGCGCGGCGGCGGATCCTCCTCAAACACCAGCTTGAACTCGAACTCGCCCTCCTCCCAGCCCGAGCCCGGCGCGGCCCCCATCGCCCTCCGGCAGGATACAGGGACGCTGATACAATCTTATCTCCCCTGCCTCGGACACGGCGACTTTTAATGTCCTTGATGCGCAAAAAAAAAGAGGAGAAACTTTCACGAAGATATTCCCAAAAACTTCCTCCTATGCGTGCGTGTCATTGCGCAAATATTCCTCATCTTGGAAAGGCTTTGCTCCGGCAACTTTTCCACTGCTTCTTGCTCGGGGGTTTTTGCAAGTTTCTCAGACTTGATGCCTTTGAAATTCGCTCTGGAGAATTCACTTCTTCTTCTTCTTCTTC
>NW_007578747.1:0-197008 GCF_000690725.1 Stegastes partitus
CTGGGCATGTGTAGCAGGTCAGGACGCACAAAAAAGTCAATCAGCGCCAAGCCCTTTTCTGTATAACTAAAAAATGGCAAGAACTCCAAAGCCAGCTGGTTTCAATGTTCGCTTGAGGTATGTTTACACTGACGTTACAGAAACAGGGAGCTGTAATCTAATCAGATACAGCCTCCTTCTCCGGGGGACTTTATGTCCCCTTGTTATGTTTCCATTGTATCCATATAAAATTGTCAATTAAAGAAAGACTTAGTGTACAAGTTTACACTGCCTGAGGATGGCAATATGTTTACTGTCCCCAGAAATGTTAAGAGAATGACAAAAAAAAAAAAAGTGTACATAGACCAGGTTCTTCATTTTGACTGGTTTATCTTAACCTCAACCTTATGCTGCTATAATTTTACACAGTAAAAAGAACCATTATACTCCCAAACTATGGCACAAGGTCAACCAAAGCAAGAGGGTAAATTTTCCTGGGCACTAAATCTGTTTTCGCTGCATTCATTCATTCTAAATCAGATATACTGACCACATGATTCCATTTACCAGCTTTTTTTTGTTTTGTTTTGTTTTTTTTTCCTTCCCTGTTTGAGGTGCGCCAGAACACTTAAATAAAACATTGGGTGTCAAATGTGACAGTTGTTAGCAGCCTTTCATTATTCATAGCTTTAGCTTTGACTGGCTTCCCTTTAGGTAAACATCTATCTCACACCCTTCTCCACACACTTTCCTTGATTTTTAATCAGAGCGTCTCAGTCATATTTCAACACGTAAGCAGATGTGTCCATCCATCTGTCTGTCACACACAACAGCTAAGCCAGTTGTGACAAAACCTTGATGTGCCTTTTTTCCATGCCAGTATTTCCTAGCTCACATCAGAATGGACGGTAGGATTAATACTGTAAACATCTGCCCTGTAGGGATGGATTGTGTTTGTCTGCATGCATTTAAGGACAAAGCATCATACTCGGTTTAGTTACAGGTTTTTTTTAAAAAACACATGGTACGCATGGTAGGATTATCTGAGAATCATTTCTGAGAAGCAGCAAAATGACCATCATGCATTGCAGAAACAATTAATCCGACCTTTTCTGCGTATTTCTCCATGACTATGTAGTTTCGTTTTGTTTTTTTACACATGAATAGTGCAGCACAGGATACTCATATCACTACTTCTCAGAAACCCTGCAGCATTTTTATCCCTCTGGAATAAAACAAACCATCTCATTATGATAACAAGTACTTAATCCGCAGTGTGACCCACACTGACTTTATTTGGCTTGTGTGTGTGTGTGTTTATGCACAGCTTACAACAGGCTAAAGTTTTAATGGGTGCTAAGTGATGTAAACAGTACATCCAGAGGCAGGACATGTGTTTGTAAAATAACCAAGGGAGAGACAGAATGTGTATTGTAGAGAACCCAGGAAATGTTGTTTATTAAGGCAGGATGCCAACAAGGACGCTGTCAAACCCTCATGACTGCTGCGCTGGAGTTGGTGTGTGTTTGAGGTTGTGTGCCCACATCGACAACTACGCAATGATTTTTAGACCTTTTTTTGTGCTTGACTCCACTTGGGAAAAACAAATAGACATTAGATGCTGTAATTTGCTGGCATGAAAATGCAAAAATTCAGAAACCATTGAATCATTTCTGGGGATTTCCAAATAAAGTGCTGGCTGTGATACCTGATATGAAACTACAAAGTGACCACTTACTGTACTTAAGCACAATGTAATGTACTTGAACCACATTCATTTTATATCAGTTTATTGCTATTTCATAACTTCAGTTAGATTTCACATGCAGCACATACAGTAAGAAGAACTTGAGGAATATGATGCATTTCTATAAAAGCCCAAAATATATATAAAGTCAACACTTACTTTAACCTCAGCCATATAAGTGACTGCACCTTTAAATTAAGTGAAAGATCTGAATATTTCTCCCACCACTGAAAAAGAAAACATTGCACCATATGCCAATATACAAAAATGAAACCATGACAGTAATGACCGGAAAAAAAAAACAAACATAAATGAAGGGTTCATCTGCAAAAACAGATAACTCCAAATAATCAAATAAAATTATGGAGGAAGTAAGTGACCTTATATATATATATATTATTTACATGTTCTTACACAAGGTCGAGCATCATTTATCCATCAAGATCTGTTTTTGTTTCATACAAATGCAACGCTGCTCCAACGAGACCTGTCAGTAGAGATAAACTGAGACCACCAAAAGAACACAAAACTCCTTTCAGAGGTTTTCTACAACAGGGAAAAAAAAAAGCTTTTTTCTTCCCTTGTTCTTCAAATCTCGGGTGAATGTGAATCAGGTCAGCACTGGAGGTTTCTGTTTGTTCTTCCATTGGCTGTGAAGTGGCTGTGGGCTTTTATTGTTATTTTTCTTTATCACATCATTGTTGGGATGGGATGGGCTCATGTGGCTCCATTGTTGTCTGAGAATCTGGTAAAGGCCATTTTCTATGTGCATTCATCCCTCTGCGTTGGACCTTCCTTCCTGCCATTCACGCTTGATGTCATTGGTGTTATTTCAAGTGCAGCTCACAAACTGTCATCATTGTGTAACTGACGACAAGCCTGTAAATGCTGAATTGTTTGGTGATGGCGCACGGGAGGGATTAAAACTTTAATGAGGGTTCCGTGAATTTATCTTTAAAAAAATAAAAACATAACAATAAACCTGAAAAATATAACAGAAAAAGACAGAAAATGGGAACAATGGGAAAGAAAAGATGACCTATTTTTGTGGAGCTTTTGGAAAATACAGAATGCTTAAAAGAGCGGCCCGAAAGGTCTGAGTGCAAACAGTATGTCCGCCCCTCTTTATTCACTGGTCAATGTTCTGACTAATGGGCAAATGTTGAATTAGTAAATTTGAGTATCATGTTGCTGGGAAGCTACATATGCTTTAATAATGCACTTCATTCATAGTCTGCCAACACACTGTTATCTTGGTACCGTGTTTACACAAGTAGCTGTGATTAAATCATAAAAAAGTGGTAAATCAAGTGCCTGGGTTTTATCAACTGCTGACAATCATGTCATATTACAATTAAATTTAGGGTAAAAATAACAAGATGCACACAATTTCTTATAAATTCTAACAACCAAATCCACAAAAACAAAATTAAAGAAAAACATGAAAAAATGTAAATGCATAGTGATACAAGCTAGTAAGAGTATTCTGTTGGATCTTCTCTAGTTTCTTTCTCGGTGAAATAAAAAGTCTGAAAGAATCTTTCAACAAAAAGCGAAAACATCTTCTGGTAGGAGGAAAATTTCTGTCAGTAAATCTGTCGCAAATTCATTTTTACTTTGAGTTCAAGTTCTAAAACACACAAGACTCATGGAGGTTTCTATATGATTAAAGTGCTGTGACACATGACACTTTGATCACGAGGGAACAGAGAAGTGCAACTTACTCTCAGCGTGACGTATCATGTTTACCATTGCGCCATATGAAGCGTGATGTCAGAGAGCTGCTGTGCATGCTGGGAGCAATAAAAGTTTGAAAAGCTGCTTCCAAAATGTCAGAAAATGTCAGATGTCCCTTTTCATGCACATCTTGGAGGCTTAACATGAGTTTAAAATGCTGTTGTGCTCAGATTCTACTCACCAAATTATAAGGTGGCATGTTGGGAGGATCAGGGAGAAAATCCTGCTGCTATCAGGTTTGGCTTCGCCTGTTAAGATAACAGTTCAGCGACTACATTTAACGATTATGTGTATCGACTTGCCCCTCACTGGAGTCAGAAGAAGATCTCACTGCTGAGGCAGCTACGTGAAGGCTCTTTAATTAAATGGAGAATGATGTGACATGTGTGTGCGAGTGTGTCTCTTTCTGTGCGAGGCCATTGAGCAGAGTGGTATGCAATCTACTGTGAGGAAATCTGAGCTTAATAGAGAACTAATGGTGCAACTGAGATAGATCAAGCATTTCCTAGTGAAGAATTAATGCTTGCATTCAGGACAAAAAATGCAAACATGTTCTGAGATCAACCAGAATATACTCTTAATTTCAAGGGCATACTGGACTTTTTTTTTTATGAGACTGGCAGGAAATGAGGGAAGATAAATGTGGGGAATAACATGCAGAAAAGGTCCCAGGCTGACAGGCTGACCCTTTGAGGAGCAGCATGAGCTTCTAAATGGCAGTAGCAGTAGCAACATCGTCACTTAGAAACCCTCGGGTACCTATCCTCTTTTTAATAAATAAAAAATCAATGTAAGACTGCATGTTCAAGAAACAAATCAGCTGTTATTCTGACTCTGCATACAGATGAATGGTTGGAATCAATGTGTGAGATTGTTCAAGACGGAGCGAGGATGTGTTGCATGTTTATGGTACTCAGGCTTTGTGAAAGGGCCCTCAGCTCTGATTCGTTCTGTTCCGAGAGCCTCCACTTATGGCACGACTCAAGATAGCCTCTTACTTGAAACTCAAACTCTTTCATTCCCGCAATATCAGCTACAATTCCTCCATTGCCTCGGTTTATATTGTCTGTGCAACACACCAGCTGATACAATCAACCTTTAACCAAGTCACAGATCCCACACAACCTTTTTTTGATTGTCAGCCAGCACACTTGAGCTTGAGGGGTCATGTTTTGTTTACTGTACATTCAGTGCTGGCAAAAAGGGTACACACACATATACACAACATATAGAAATGAGTGTAAACACCATGCTGCATCCTCAAAGGTACCCTGCTCCACTATGTGGCTCAAAGAGACTGACCATCCGTGAAAAGGATAAACAAAGCGGCTTGGATCTACAACAGCACCTCAGCCGCAAATTGGACAAGCTCCAGCATAAACATATGGGATTGGCTTTCATCTTGTTAATTGCATATGTCGTAGTGATGAAGGCTGTGGGAGATTTAACGAGCATTGTGCCCCCTGTGTTTATTATTGTAAAATGTCAACCATTAGCCATCAGCAACACGGGTGAGGACCAGCTTTGATGTTGACCTTGACATTCTTAATAGCAGGTAATAATTAATCAAATCTGAGCGATATACTACGATGCTTTGCCGTGGGATTAGTGACATAACTGCATATTTCCAGGTAGGCACCTCTATTTAAAACAAGGCGTATCACCATAGTAACCAGGATGGCAGAATTAAATGGCCTCTCAATGGTCACCTTCTTGTAAAAGAGGATCGGCATGCCCGGAAGATCACAAGGTCTTTATCAAAATGTCTTCCAGTGGAACTTCTGGCATTAGGAAACCAGACAATAATATTCTTCAAAGGAATAAAACTGGCAATAAAAAAAAGCAGGTCTGGGAAACATCAAATCTGAAGACAAAGCTGCTGTATGCAGTCAGTGTCATGATGTTAGTGTATGAATTAAACATTTATAAACACTATAAAAGTCAATAAACCTGGCTGGCTGTGATTTATTTGGCCAGTCCATAGAATTTCCTCCTGCAAATGTTTTTCCAGTTGACTAGCCAAAAACAGTGCTACTTAAACTGTTATATTTTCATAATTACTAATGCAGTTCTGTGTGCCATGAATATCAGAAATGGAAATGGATAACAATAATATCCTTACAGTTTATTTAGTTTATTACTTAAAAGTTAGTTTACATCAACAGTTCCATCACTTTCACACGCACAGTGCATAGAAAAAGTTATCACCCCTCTTAGAAGTTTTCTTTTAAAAAAATATATTTTTAAACATTGTATGAAGGTCAATGTAATTTGACTGTTTGGGTAAGAATTTATGAGAAAAAAAAAATAATTTCAAAGTCAAAACAGATTGACTAGTAAGCGTTTGCCTAAGTGTCCACTTGTTCCCTGCTAATCAGTATTTAGTACCTTTGGCTGAATTGACAGCATCAAGCCTGTGTGGATATGTCTCAATATGCTCTGCACAATTGACAATGCAATTTTACAGCATTCTTCAGTGCAAAACTATTCAAGTTCTGTCAGGTTGCACAGTGATCATGAGTGAACAAGTCCAATGACAAATTCACCGCCATGCTTTATGGTGGGGATGGTGTGTTTGTGATGATGTGCAGTGTTTAGTGTTAGCCAAACTTAATGTCTTGCCTGATAGCTAAAAAGCTACATTTTGATCTCATCAGACCAAAGAACCTTCTTTCAGTTGACTTCAGAGTCTCCCACATGCCTTCAGGTAGCTACAGATTTATTATAAGCCCTTCTTTTAACAGTGGCTTTCATTCTGCCACTATTCCATAAAGCTTTGACTGGCAAAGAGCAGGCAACATCTGTTGGAGTCATAGGTGTCTTGATGGCCTCACTCACTCACTCACTCGTCTCTTTCTTGCACAGTCAGTCATTTTTTTCAGATACTTTTTGTACACTCTAATATTTGATTAATGTTGAATAAAGACACGACTGCAACTTTCAAATGAACTACAGACTAGTTCTCTGTAGACATGAGTGTTTATTTGCAAAATGGTTGAATAAAGCATCATTAACTGACGAGGCTGTCCTCACTCAGAGAGTAACAGCTTATAGGAGGTCTAAATCTCAGAGCTCATGAGAAACCCAAGTCCACTCATAATATTTTTGTGTTCCCCCTTTAAAACTAGGTTTTCAAAAGAAAGCATGCTGACACTGAGTCTAGCTTTGAGTTAGTTTTGGCACTTCACGCTTCCTGCTGAGAGATATTTTATAGTGTGCAGTGTTGGTCTCAGAGTCTACTAAACATTAATTCTGTACAAATTACATTGTCCACCTGAATTGATTGAGTGAACGTCCATCATGGAGATCTTATACTAACAACTAACTGTATGGCATCTCAAACTTTGTATACAATTTTGTGCTAAATCATGAGGCTGCTTGCTTCCATGTGTCATTTTATTGGATCAAAGTTTGACATGTCTACTCGATGGGTAATTGAAATATCTGTTGACATCAGAGTGTAGGCCTGACCAGTCATCTGGCTGGCTGTCTCAATACATCACAGCCACCTTAATGTGGGATTTTAAATCATCCTCTTTATCGATCAGTCGTTGGTAGGTGTTCAGACAATGTTTTTCCGTACTTAGTATTCTGCAAAGATGACATCCGAGGTCAGTATGTGAAAAGAAAACTTCTGAGCTGGCTCCTTGCCAAACTTACTGTAGGAAACCGTTAAGGGATAAGAAAAATCCTCTGCACTTCAATGTGATGGATGACAGATTCCTGTACATTGTTGTTACTCATGATTTGAAATTTTAGGTTGTTGATTGCCACATGCACATAACATCACAATGTAGATAGGAAAGATATTCATTAAAGGTTTAAAAACAATTATCTGGTCTTTACTGCACAGCTAAAGTCATAGCATTTTGTTTGCTGTTCTGGTTGTTGGTGGAGCTAAAGACTTCTCAGTTTGTTGTTAATATACACCTTAAGTGACGAATCAGTACACTCAGGCCCAGTTTGTATAGAAAGGTGTTGAATCTTCAAAGGGGAAATTCAAAAATTAAAGTAGGACAGGTCTGCATTTGCATGTTTTAGGCAGCTGAACCAGCAACTGCCAGTTTGCATGCTAAGGAAAGGTTGCTTCACAAAATGCAAATGCAATGCATGAATGAACAATTTAATGTGAGTGCTGTCCCACTACACGTTTGCCATCTAAAATCCTCATTCGATCACTTTAGGAGAATTGCAAAATTTTTTCTGTGTTTCCCATTTTCCCTGTAAAATAATCAGTAACTTCCTCTCAGGGTCCAGTGGTGTGACATGATATTGTTCATTCTCATCAGCTCCGTTTTGGATGTATTCGTCCAAACATCCAGCTTTGTTGCCAAGTTGGAACTCAAATTATAGAACTTTTACAAGAAAAAAACCCGAGCCAACAACCCTGCATTAGCAGACATTTGATACTTTATGAGCTCATGCTGTTCCCAGCAGTGTGCTCCAACTACATCTCCCCCAGTCATGTTTTGACTCAGAATCCCAACCAGACAATTAAGATAATATCAACTACATGGAAAGTCTTTTAAAAATAAACTCATATGAAGAGATGTTGACCTAATGCTGAAACTAGATTTTGATCAGTAGTTTTGTGCGTGTTTCTCGACGTAGAGTATTTGCTTCAGCTGAATTTTCAAATATATCAAAAAGGTTCCGTTTAAAGCTCCTTAAAACTTGGTTTTAAATTGTTAGTAATTCCCGTGTCATCCAATATTAATGACTAAATGTGCAGTGATCAAAATTAAACTTTAAAAGCATTACTGGTGTCATTTTATAAGAGTTTTCTTTACAAAAATCGAGCTCAAGCTTTATTCAGACTGTCGGCGGGTTTTTATCCGATGTGACTGATTTGAAGGAAACAGCCCACAACTGTCATCATATTCATTTAAAATTTTGCCTAATTCTGTTTAGTGAATGGAAATGCAATTGAAGCTGTTCTAACTATGACAGAAATGTGTGTTTTCAGACACCCTCTATTATTAGAAATAGATTCAGAAAATATGTTTTCAAGTTCTTTAAAACACTACGTTATCACAAACACACCATCTCCCATCAAGATGTAGGGATTCTTTTCAGCAGCAGGCCTTGGAAGGCTTATGTAAAAGAAAAAGTGAATACAAAACCATGGAAATCCTGGGGAACAACTTAATTCAGTCTGCAAGAGAATTGCAACTTGGGAGAAGATTGTTTTTCTGGCAAGATAATGACCTGAAGCATATAACCAAAGCTACACAGAAATGGCTTAAAGACAGTAAGATGAATATTCTGGGGTGGTCTAGTCAGATTGTTTTATATTTTTAATTAATTGACATTACTTTGTTGAATTTTTTTTTTTTACTTTGACATTAAAAACTCTGTTTGCGCTATTATTTTTTTTTGTAAATTCTTGTCTAAAAAGCTGGATTAAATTGACCATGATTCAATGTTGAAAAGTAAAAAAAAAAAAAAGGGAAAAACCAACCAAGGGAGGTGAATACTTTTTATGGCACTGCATATGCGGCCTGACATAATCCCCTGACTGTTTCCTTGAGAAGATGAGACCACGGGAATAGCAGGAGAAAAAAATTGTTGTGCTGACATCCAAGACTTGCTAATCTCCATGTAATCTATTTTCCGTTAGGCAACTCACACGGGTCTCTGGAGAAGAAGGTCAAGAAGAAAAAAAGGCAGCCAGGACACATCTGCATAATTCTGCATATTTCCCTGTGCCTTCCGTTTGTGCCACCTCAACATTCTGCGATGTCTAGTTCTATGCATGCATATAACTTTCCAGCTTCTCTTTTCTCCTGCCACCTCCTTTTGTCTCTTGCAGTTTTATTTTACCCTCCCCTCCCTTCCTTCTTTGACTTTTTGCCACTGCATCTCTTTGTTCCTCAATCAATGCCTCGTCTTTCCTTTCACTTGAAGTCTCCCTCTTGAGAGAATGAATATGTCTAAGAATAAGTCTCAGATTAGCTTTCCTGTTGATGGGCTAAAAAATTAGCACAGTGCTTTGAGGGTTGGCATATTGTGGTTGACTGTGCGTTTGCCTCTGCCGCTTTTGCACTGCCAATATTTCAGATAGTGAATATCAAACAATACATCAAAAAACTACTGATAAAAACCAAGGCCAAAGCTTAGACGTAAGCACAATCAAAAAGTAAAGTTCAAGGTTGAAAATCTTGGCTCTCTTTAAAGACATTTCCTGAACCTTGAGTGGCTTTTGTGAAACCTGGCTTACTGTTCAACCTTTTTCCTAATTGCTAGCATGGTGCATTCCTTTACACACCATTAGCTTGAAAGAAAGTCTCACTGGGAGGATTTATGCCTCAGCTGAAGTGTTAATTTTCATGTCACAGGAAATTTAAATGGGACAGGAAAGGTGCTGCTGAGGATGTGGTCATGCGCTGACATGCGAAAGCATCTAATGAAGCGACAGTGTGGCTGGATGGGCTGCTCGTGACTTTCGAAAGCGTCTGCTGTAGACTTGATGTTCTTTTTTTTCTTTGTGACACTTGTGGAGCATAATGTTTATGCTCTAAATTCACAAGAGATTTATTGATGTTTTCAAAGCAAGTGTGTAAAAATAGAGCTGTTTATTTGAATTTGTTTGTCCAACATTCCCCACAGACTGGAGCCCAATAAATACTGACCAAGACAAGTGGAAAGATTTGTTTGATCATCAATATGAGTCAGTCAACACAAGATTGACGTCACAGTCAGGGTTCATGAGAAGGACATGCATCACCACATAAATAGTGTTTGAAAAAGTGAAAGTTCTGCATATGGTTGCAGTTACAGAGGTTGGGTAAGAGATGTTGGAATACTTATTTAGGATAAGTTTACCCCTAAAACAATCAAACATGAGTCACGAGGAAAGCAAAACCACGTCAGAGCCAAGATGTTGCTCCAGTTCCCTTGAATTACAGTAATCTATGTGAAGCCGGGGCACACTCACTGTTTGTTTTGATGTTAAAGGTTGTGGCTGTGCCATGGTGACAGGGCATGAGAGGCCAAGACTGGAGAGGAGGGGGAGGATACTGTGAGACCAACAGAGCAGCATAGCGGTCTTCTCTCTTACTGAGACACTGTGGAAGCAGATTTTCAGTCGTAAACCCAGTGACAATGACCAGGGCAAAACATCAGAATATGAATTAAAATGTGGAGAGGGAATACTAAATTAGATTTACAGAATTAAACTATGAGTCACGAGGCTCCACAGAAAGCTCTCTGTCTTCTTTTTCTTGGATGCAATGTTATTTTGCCCTCCTGTCTTTTATGATGGACAAACTCAAATGTTGTTTACTGGGGTTATTCAGTGGAGCTTAGTGGGTTAGAGGTTACCAGCTTGGAGGCAGAATTTCTGCTTTAGCAATGGTCAAATAAAAAGAAAAGAAATACCGATAGCACTGAGGCTATTTAAAGAGCCCTGATGGTGAAAACTTGTTCACCATCTTGTTAACATGTCCATATGATGTTTTTATATGCTAGGAGGCACATCATGAGCTACATAAGCAGTCAGCGCAATGGAAGAACAAATCCGCCCTGAAGCTGCAGTGTGTCGACAACAGTCTCAAAAATACAGATTCAAACAGGCAGGGTTTCATACCTAACAAACAGAATGAACCAATCCTGTCAACTTGCGGATGCAGCTTTCTGTATCTTTTTTTTTTATTATTATTATTTTTTACTCCCGAACAGGTTCTAACGTGTGTAGCTTGAGGGGTTTACTTTGAGGGAAATGTTAAGGATAAAGACTACTTTCTCCTTAGACTAACTGTGCCTCAAGGAAGCGTCCAATAGAAGTCTGCTGTCCCCAGATTTTTTTTTTTTTCTTCCTAAAAAACAAACACTGGAGAAGGTATTTTTCTTTCAACCAATCATACATCATACAGTGAGTTTTAAAGGGTGCAAGAGCTAGACTGTGTAACAGAGCAAGACTTTCCCTTAGGTCCCAGAACCTATGCAAAGCTAACTCACTGTTTCATGCTTAATTTAACATATTTCCAATACAACCAAAACAAACTTTGGTTTTAAAATAAGGGCACACACAGTAGTTTGGTTTGATTCCTTGTTATTTTCATTATGCATAATAATGCACTTTCATTTCATTTAATTTCAGCTGTCACATACATTTCTATTGCAGTATTTACTTCTTTATGCTGATTGTACATAGTGCTCCACAGTGAAGATAAACGTCAGCACAATCTCTGCCAGGAGATTTCATTTAGTGAGAAAAAATGCAACCTCTAGGCTACGTCTTCATTTTGGCCCAGTTCTTTTCCTATTCTGTCAGCACTCCTGGGGAAAGACTCCAGATCCTGCAAAGCACAATGTTTGATTGCGGATCCAGTGTGTGTGTGTGCATGAGTGTGTCTGTTTGTGTCCGAGTTTGTATATTTGCCATCTAGATTCAGTGACAGGGTTTGACACTTCTCACCTTTCTTGCACCAAAGGAACAGTTTAATAAAACCAAGACAAAGAATCCCCACCCTAGAGTGGTGTTTGTATCTTCTTGTCTCCTCTCTCACTGGTGGTTAGATGAGTCTAATTTGGCTTGATGATGCCAAATACTGAAGAATTGGCATGCACCACTTACTTCACCACTACAACTTTTACTTTCAATTTAGCTGAAATATGAATTCACTCCTGCCCCAGTAAATGTATTGAGTGACCAGGATCCTCGGCCCTTATCGTCTCCACCAATTATTTCCCCTGAAAGACAACTCCTTCTGTGCCTTTGTCAGTTGTATGTAAACCTAAAGATAAGGGTCAAGGTCTTCAACATCACTGCAGCTTTGGTTGTTTGTTTTGACACAACCTTTGTGACATTTACCAGAGACAGAAGCCTTTGACTGGGCCGTCCCGAGACATAACATCCGTCCAAACCTTATCTAATCTAGTCATTTCTGTGATCTAGAAGTTCAAGTTGATTTGTCGATCTTTTTCCTCCTCATTTCCTCTTATCAATGTAAAACTGATTATTGCAGTCCACATGTTTCTTTGTCTCCTGTGACCTTTTTGGAATTATTGGCTGCATCTGCATGACTTCAATATTATCTCACATGGTTGTCTCATTTACTGGTCCTCAAATGTTCTTTTTCATTTCTAGGCAGGGTGAAAATGTGCACAAAAATGACTTTTACACAAAGGTTAATGTACATTGCAAATAAAATAACCATGCATCCATCCAATATCCATTTAATCCTCACTAGGGCTGCAGTCCCAGCCATCCCAGGGTGAAGGCAGGGGACACCCTGGACAGGTCACCAGTCTATCACAGGGCTACACTTAGAGACAGACAACCAAACACACTCACATTCACCAACATTCGCTCAACATTTTTTTGGACTGTGGGAGGAAGCTGGAGAAGCCGGAGAGAACCCAGGGACCCGTGGACAACGTGCAAACTCCACACAGAAAGATCCTGGGCGTCCCAAGCAGGACGCTAACTGAGGATTTTCTAGCTGCGAGGTGACGGTGCTAACCACTGAGCCTCTGAAATAACCAGTGATTCCAAAAGAATCCAACATAGCCATGACAACTTAAATCAATAGGATGGTACATCTAACTGTGCACCGTAAGCCACACAATTTATCTTACTTTAGTAAAGCAAGTTTAGTTATACCAAATGATGGTGTCTGAAGGAGACACAATATTGAGTTCACATTTATACATCATGCAGAATGTAACATCAAGGTGTTATAAAGAGAACAATTGATCCTCCACTGGCAAACCCACAAGTTATGTGTTTATCAGAAAATCTTCAGCCTCATTTAGTTCTGGATAAACTGTAGTGGCCTGAGTTCTCATTTATTAACTCTCAAAAATATGACCATAACAGCTATATAAGAGACGACTTCACCAAATGTTTCAAGCCACAAAAAATAGCAAACTATTATGCAAGAATAACACAAACTATTGATAAACTTGAAGTACCTTCTAGTGAAAGAAAAGGCCTTTTAATGCTTGAAAAACAGTGACCAAACGTTAGATGCATAAGAATTAAATTACAAAAATCTAATTAAATATAATGACTGAACTGTTTTTAGACCACTTCAGTGCCGCTATGATTACATAGTGAAATATTATCTTCCTTCATGGCTGCACCAGCTGAGACTATCATCCACTACAATAATGTTCCAAGGTTTTAGACAAAATATGTGAAGATGATTTCAAAAATATTTCCACGAATGGTTCTCATTTATCAGGTAACATAATGGAAAGTGCATGAAATAGAAAAAACTCAATCAAATCATTGTGTTATGGGATCATACTTCATTAATTCTCCTAGGTGCACTTGTGCACAGTTGTGTTCTTTGGCCTCGTTGTCTCTGTTCCTTCTGTCTCTTCAGGTAATTCAGGATTGTCATTCAATCCATAATGGGTGCAACCATCTGATAAAGGATTCCCTAATGGCACTGCAAAAATGGGTACGAATCTAATCATCTAAAGTGCCAAACGCTTGTGCTGTACAAATGTGGAGAGTTTCATGATCAGTGTTTACTGCATACATTTGCAAAATAGAAACTTCCTCCTCCCAGCTCTTCAGTGCACCAGCTGTAAGCTGTTCTGCACTGGCATTCAAAGTGTCTCTGAGGTGACACCGGGATCCTTCCAGGCACTTGTTTGTCTTTATTCTTTGCTCATTGGTTTGGCGTCTGCCATTTGTTATCATTTTTCCATTGATATCATGTACCCCGAAACTGGAGCAAATACACAATGATCTACTGTCTAGTCAGTTTCCGTTTGGTTTTGTTTCCTCTCGCTTGCTCACACTACGGTGTGCATCCATACTGCCATCAATTTATGTCCAGGACGCTGCACTGTGTTGTGCTGTCGTCGGCGAAATAGAGGTTCAAAACAAAATGTTCTTCAAAATTAAATGGAAAGCCACAGGTTTCTACGAAATCTATCAACCGTACACAGGTAATAGCACTTAATTCTGTTTGTGAGTGATTAAGATGTAAAATCGGTGTATGAACCATGGGGGAGCATGGTGAGCTTTTATTTTATTTATTTTATTTACCTTTATTTTACCAGGTAAATATGTTTGAGAACCAGATCTCATTTGCAAACACGACCTGGCCAAGAGGTGCCAGCAGGAACAAATACTCATGCAAATTACAGACACAAATAGACACACACAAATAGATGAGTAACACAGAACAAAAGTGAACAAGTAGCAAGCATGGGGGCATATGCATGTGAGTGAAAAAAAGATGTGCATGAGGTGTAAGGAAGTGTGTGTGGTGAGTGGAGTCAGAGTTGCAAGTCTGAGGGTGTTTTGTTAGGTGCTCCAGTCGTTAGCTGCTGCAAAGCGAAAAGAGTTACGGCCAAAAACAGCAGAAGTATTGGGGATGATGAGCTTGATGTATTCACTAGACCTAGTACGAGAAGAATTATGGGCAAGAAGAGAGGACAGGTAGGGAGGTGTCTTGCCGAGAATTGACTTGTAAACGAAATGAAACCAGTGGTGAAGGAAGGGCCACCTCACCAATTTATAGAGACTGGTGCATTCGTGGCAAAGCTTGTTATTAAGAGTTTGACTCCTCCTAATAACACATGAGCTCCCCTGAAAACATGATTTGTGAAATGTTGGGGGGGGGGTGTGTCTCTAAAACATTGACAGTGGAAAGTTTTGGCGAAGCATTTCTACTTTTTCTGTGCCTTAATCACATGGAGTGACTAGAATCGGTGAGGGTGACTCATCACTGATTCACTTTAATAAAGGTACCTGCATGCATGATGTTCTTACCGTCACAATCACTCACTTTAACTCATAAGAACACCTTTGTTGGTAACAGCTGCCATAAAACAAAACAGACGGACCAGCCTCACCTTCCATGGTATTAACAGCAGGCAGCAGCAGTTACTGTTAATCTGTTTTTTCATTTTTGTTCTTCACATTCAAATTAATAAGAAAAAGAAGAAATAATAACTAAATCTTCCTCTTTGGAACGGTTGTATGAGTTGTTTCTGGCCATGAAAAAGGAAACACAGTGAGTTCCCCTGAATGCTGGTGTCGATATTTCAGTTGTGTCAAATAACAACTCTGGGTTTAACGCCTGATGAATTGCTGTGCCTCAGAAAGTGAAGTTTTCCAATAATAGAATTTCACATGAGGAAAATGTTACTTTAGCATTGTGCTCAAAATCCTTTGTAGGTACTGATCTAAAATCTTTTGTTTTCCTTGTTCTTTGCCTCAGCAATTGATTACTAGCCCATTTAAACTGCTGGAGATTTTTTTTTATCTGTTTGAAATTTCACAGGGGAAACAAAAACAGCAGAGAGGAGGTTATCACATTACACAAATTTTTATTAAGTCATGATCAAGCTGGATGTCTGCAGCACTGCACTCTGCATCAGAATCTGCATTTCCAAAGAACATTGGTCTACTTTCTAAAAGTAACTGACTGAACTGTTGCATAACAGAAACCTGCTCAACAGGTTACATTACTGTACGTGGTCTCCTTCATGTGGTGGGTTAAGTAGTGGGTAGCTATTTACACATCAGGCTTTATTCATTTTTTGTCCTCTCTCTTTGTCTGAGTGCAAGGTCGCAGTGTGCACATGGTGCCAAATCCATTCAGAAGGAATCCACTTGTATCTGATAATGACCACACTTCTAGTGGCAGCTCTGTCTGTCTACTACGTGCGTGTGCGTGTGTGTGAGTGGCATAAAGACCAAGGGGGCGGGAGTATCTCCTTACTCTTTTCCTCTTTTTTCCTTAAGAGGGCTGAAAAGACGGTCTTCGTGTACTCAGGCTTCAGGTGACCTCCTTGCTCTAGGTTACTGGAAGTAATTTAATGGGAAAGCTAATAAGAGATCATCAAGTGTGCCGAGTACCTGCTCACTCGGAGGGGGGTTGGACATGATGGGAGGCGTTTCCAGCGTTTGCTGCGCGTCGCTCTCAGACATTTCTCGCGCTCCCAGCTGTTGGATGAAATACCGATCGAGCGCAGTCCTGTTGAGCTACCACTGAATGCACGAAACGTGAACGGAATCATCTCGTTTATCATAAAATACTCACAGAGGTGAAAACTCGGACTTGGAGCTAGCTGGAATGACAGAAACGCTGCGTAACGGAGACCGCACGCCTACAATGACCAGGGACTGGTGCGCTTTGGCACCGGAGGGAAGCGCCAAACTCCACTGACGAGCTGAGCATCAATTTAGACAAAAACTAGCAAAGTATAAGGACTGAGTATGTTTCCACGGACTAGCTCCCCGAATGTAAATGTGCAATTTTCAACTTCAACTCCGGAATAAGGTGTAGAAAGTGTTCGTGTTGTGCTCGTTTTGCTCCCCCCTCAACCGTGCCAATGCTGGAATGGCTTGTGGCTCTGTGCATTGTGATCCTGGTGGTCTTAATCTGGCCAGGCTACAAATATTTTGGTGCCGAGCGCCAGCAAGATGCTCTGCTTCAAGGACTGGGGATTTCACAGCAGGTAGCGAAAGACAAGAGCGGGAGGTGCGTCTCGGACCGAGAGGGGAGCGACGGTGGGCAGCTGGCCTGTGTGGGAGCTGTGACCGGGGAGAAAACACGCACCGTGGCGCTCATATGCAAACCGTCCGCGCTGGCCAACTACCTCCTGAAACACTGCCGGACTTTCAGTAATTACTCCCCGTGTGTCGGCTGGACGTGGCGGGCCAGCGCCTTCCTCCAGAGCGTGTACGAAGCGTGCTGGCCGTACGAGAGTCCGGTCCAGTTTGTCCGGGACAACCTGCAGCTGAGCGATGACGGGCTGGTGGCCTTGGACTGGGCAGTGCCATCCTACCAGAAACGCCGCAGGACTTCTAGTCATTCCACCAGCCCGGTTCTTCTCATCATCCCAAACTCTTTTGGGAAGATCACCAGAAATGTGTTGAAGGTAATCTGTGCGTTTTTGGCCTCTCTTGCAGACTTTACCCTAGAAAATCAGAGACAAAGGTGTGCAAACAGACAAATAACGAATAATTAATTATAAAGAAACTGCAGCAGATAATACATTTCATACAGTTGAATAAAAGATGGTACTTCATTGTTAATAATACCAAACATACAAATATTCCACAAACTTTAAAAGCTTTAAAAGGTTAATATATTACTTTCCATTCTGTCTTTACACACTTGAAGCATCAAATTGCCTTTGAATCCTTGCAAATTTGCAGAACTTTGTATTCATTTCTCAAGCAAAGGTCAGGATGCCCTCAACTGATGCATCTTAAGCTGTGCCATGAACTTTGTAGCTGCTCTGCCTCTATGTGTTACCACCTGATGAAAATTGCATCAGCTACATGGAAGCGTATTCAGTCTTATTTAGTGCTGAAACAGAAATCCATAATAACAAACAGGAACAGTGCAAATCAAACTCAGAGACTGGAAACCAGAGATATACAAGATATACATTTAATACTTGCATAGACAAATGCTTGCACAAAGTATTCTAACTAATCACAAGAGAAGTGCTTCAGTAATTTAAAGCTGATGTAGGAAGATGCCAGTGCAAATCAACAATGGCCATTTGGGCAAAGGCAGTCACTTGAACTTCAGCCATGGCAAGCTCAGTCAAAAGGAAAAAAAAAAAGAGCAGATGCAGAGGCAGTACCAGTCTTTCAACTGCGCTTTCAATACACTGATTGAGGTAATTGAGTGAGGGATTACAAAGCATCGCTTGACTTGTGAAGCCCAGGGAAGTGCAGCGCCGCTCCGCATGAATGCCTGTTGGCTCTTTCACCATTCTGGGCACCTGGCATCATGCTTCATTTCATACTGTTAGCTCTGTGTGCAAATCCGTCACAGACTTACTGTCAGCCCCGTGTCAAAAGTAACATCTCTGCAAGAATACTCAAACGAAATCAAATGTGTTTGACATTGAACTAGAGTGAACGACTTCTTCTTCGAGGACAGAGGATGACAGAGGAGAGGAAATGGGAAGAAGAGTGAGTTTTGAAACATTACACGTATATAGTGGCTTAGAGCTATACCAAGGGGGGAAAAGCAAAATGATGGAGAAAAGAAAGGTAACTGTCAGATTCAGACAGATCTGTGTGTCGTGTTTTTTTTTTGTTTTTTTTATAGCAACCATCAGAATAGAGTATTTGTGATGCTGTCAGCCGGTTACGCTTGGGAGGGCTGGAAGCTGAGGCACCACAAGGGATGTACACCAATTAAGATTGCTTCTGTCACTGGTGAGGCTCAGTATGCATAAACCAGTTACAGTGTGTGCATGAGAGATAAAAAGAGCTCGTGTTTGCGTGGGCATACACACAGTATCTGTATCTGTGACACAGAGAAGAAACAGAGAGAAAGATGGAGATTCTTTTCGGAGTCTGTGGGCTTGTGGTCCCTGTCGCCGTCTCCGTAGCAGAGCCCATTTCAGGAATGTATGAATTTATGAATGAGCCTCCTTCTCTTAAATTATTCATATTTTTACTCTCAGTTTTGTCTTGTGCTCCTTTGTGTCACTCAGTCTGGCAGGGTAGATATCCATTCACATGTGTGGTATATACAGTCTGTTCAAAAGCATCATATTGAGGTCAGAGTTCTTAAAAAATCCTTATATTCATTCATAATTTCAGTGCTTTTTTTCAGTCTGTCAGTTCTCTTTTTCTTGTTTTTTTTCCTGCTTTTATTTCATCTCACCATTAAATATTTATAAGCTTGCAGTTTTTTTTTTTATTGCTCTTAAAGCAGTACGTCAGCATTTATGGAAATGTGTTTTGATGAGATGATTGATAGCACTTTCATACCTGTGTGGTAGTTATGAAGTTGCAGCAAAGAAAGGTACATATAAATCGGTTTTAATCAAGAAAAAGCAAGAAGGCAATACTTGAAACAATGAAACATTGAACATGAGCCATAAAAGCGAAGAATCATTATTAACAAAGGAAAACTGATGTATTGGAATAGAGAAGTAATATGGTTAAGGTAGACTGGATGGTGGCAGATAAACCCAGTGTAATAAAGGTTAGAAAATCCACTTACTTACTAACAAGGATCTTGTTTTTAAAAAGCTGTTCCAAGACTGTAATGCAAAAAATGGTGTATTGGGGTTTACTTCTTGGCTTGGAGCAGTGACATGTTTACTTACTCTGCTTGGCAAAGAAATATCCTGGCACACACACCCCTTGTAAAATCAGTGTCTTGGTTTTTGTGCTAAGCTAAGCTAACCAGCTGCTGCAGTAGCTTTGTATTTGAGGCCATAAACCTTCTCATTACTTTTGGCAAGAAAAAAACAAGGAACATCTTTTTTCCAACATGTCAAACCCTACATAGACAGCTACTTCTCCTCAACCTAATTACTGTATATCTCCTCATCTCAGCCATCATCAAACACAATTTTTATTCAATTTTTATCCCCAATTTCAAAGAGGTCACACAGAGAGGCTTTTTTTTAATATAATGAAGGTGTGTAAAGACATTTGGCAATGACCCCGTATTCATTTTTTTAGAGCTATATTTTCAAAAGCCATAAATATTCCTGTAAGGAGACATCCAGCTGTTGCAGCCGTCTTGCCTCATGTGATTAACACAAATCACATTTTCCTCACAGAGATGATAGATTTGTGAGCAGGTTAACCATAATTTCGCGACCTAGTTACACCGAGTTCAGTGTTTTGTTCAGTGGTGCTGAAGAAACACCTATTTTTCATTCCTTAAATATGTGGGGTATGATATAATGCGGTCATTATGTGTAATTTACCCTTCAGCACTTAAATAATTGTTTTTCAGACAGTTCCTTTTTCTGTCTGACTGCTCAGATTTTACAAACGCCTCGTGGGATGGAATAATAGCTCAGCACTCGTACTGTAAAAGTGGGAAAATTTGACCATTAGCCGTTCTGATTATATCAATGAGGGATGTTGTAGTGGCAGAAAAACCTCAGTATTTCCAGGCTTGGAAACGTATTTATCATAAATATAAGTAGCAGACAAGGCATATGACTCATTGCAACGCTTATGATCAAGCAAAAAGGACTTAAGATCTGTGCTTTCCACACCCTCATCCCAAATTTTACCGTTTGGTGTTGACACATTATGGCCTCACAATTCACAAAGAGCAAGGTTTTGAGTATGAAGAGAGACACAACATTTTTGCACTTGACTTGTAGTTTTAAAATGGAACTGTGTGCGCAAAGACCTGATTTTCATCTTTGGTTTGAAGATGTTTACATACATATTGGGCGAAGAGTGTTGAAAATGTAGCCCATAATTATACTGCAGCACCATTCAAAAACTGTGGGGATTGGACACAGGAGATACAGAAGAAATTTTCCCCAGACATTCAGGAAAAATGCAAATAGCCTCTCTCTCTCTCTCTCTCTCTCTCTCTCACACACACACACACACACACACACACTTTTACCAAAATCAGGGCCTTGTCCTACTTACTCGGAATGTGCAGCCCTATCTCCTGAAAATTATATTCTTATACAACCAACCTGCATTCAAAATGGAGGGCAGGCTTCAAACATGTTGTGATAGGGTCATATTTTTACCCAAATCATGCTGAATTCTTTTTTTTTTTTTTTTAAACTCACGTGGATTCAGTGTCTGAACCTAACTAAAAAGCAAGTGAAAACGTAAGTAAACAACAGGTAAAAATGAAGTTTGAGTCTAGGAATAATTGTCCCACATGAACCCCAGCCTCCTGGGGGAAAGTCCTGTTGCAGAAAAATCTAGCTTAGGCAGACCTCTAGTGTTGACATCATGCTACGTAGAATGGTCTGGCTGCACCTCATTATCATTCTGCTAAATGGGAAAAAACTGCTCTGGTTTGCTGGATTTTTCAAACCAATCACATTTCGGCAGATATAAAACCAGCATGCAGTGACAGTGGAGGGATTTTGCAAGCATTAGCAAGTAGATAGCAAAGAGGAAAAAAAATGTCAAGCAGACGGCTTGTACCCACAATCTATATCCAGTGAGTCAGACTAGTTGCGGACTAGCCTCCTGTAGAATAACAGTCACCAACGTTTTTTGCACCACAGACCAGTTTCAAGCAAGACAATTTTCTACGGACCGGACAATGCGCACATGACAAATAATAATTGTTTTTTCTTTGAAAAAGGTGTCATAAACAAATAAAATTATTTTTTATTGCAAATTTGCTTTTTCCTGTGTCTCAGTGTCGAGTCTCTGCCGCTTTTAAAAGAAGCTCTTCAGAGACATTTGTTTTTTATTCATTTCGGCAGCGGTTAGACTGACGGCTCCCTATAAGCATGAAAACTGACAGAGTTAAGTGCAGGAAACAAGCGCAAGTGACGGAAAGATGAGCGATGACGTTTTTCAATCTAAAACACCCTAAACCAATAAAACTTTTTCTTCTTTCTGTGCGGCCCAGTACCAAATGACCCACGGCCTGGTAATGGTCCGGGGGCCAGTGGTTTGGGACCGCTGCTGTAGAGCATAAGAGTCTGGTTGTATCACAGGATCATTGTACTATCAGAGACGAAGGCTTTGGCTTGCTTGTATTTCTTTAAACCAATCACCCTCTGTGTGGATGGGGATAAACGAAGGATGTAGCTTCGATGTTCCCACAAAATAGTGACGAGTGCAATTGTTTTGGTGAGCACTGTCATTAAAAGGAAAAAAAATCGCTGAAAACTAGAGTGGCTGTCTGACTGCATGATAGAAATTATTTGCAAAACTTGAAATTTTTAGCATTTTTCTGGATTGAGATGGATTTTGAAAACGATAAAATGCAGATAGCATAAGAAGAGGAGAAAGGAGTCTGAAATGAGCCGCTGATGACAGGCTTATGCCCCCAGTCTACTTTTAGTGAGTCAGACTAGTTGCCAACTCGTCCTTCCACCCAATGTGGTCTCTGTGAAACTGGAAGCATTTTCTACAATGTCATCGTCTTACCCTTTTAGAGAGGAAGTACTTTTCCTGTGGGGAATTCAGTCCAGTTGCATAGGAATGTAATTTTTCATAGGAATAAGCAATCTACACCACAACCACACCAGGAGAGATGCTGTTTTTTCTTTGCTAGAATGACATTTTACTAAACAACACAGTAAAAGATGTTAATTCACCGAAGAATATGAACAGAAAATCCTTTATTGTGTTTTAAGACCAATGCAACAAGCCCCCCTGGTCAAAATCCATTTTAGGGAAACTTGTGAAACAGGATCTACCTCAAAAAATGGTTGCATTTCAGTTCTTGATATTTGCCACTGTTGCCTTACATTAAATTATTCATAGATATTCTCCCCTTTGAATGTTTGTCTGTGATGCTCAACACTCTGAAAGTGAACCAAAAGAATCCAACTGTTTGGAGAAGTCCATGTTTTTGTCAGCCTTTGTAAGACTTTACAACACTGCGGCATCACCACTCTTGCATGCTGAATGGGAGGCGAAAACACAGGTTTTCTGTCGGCTTTTTGTCTGCTGTAATCCGAAAGATTAAAGCAGAAGTCTTCGCTTTGTTTAGCTCGCTATATTTGGGGGACATACAAATAGTTGGTCTGAAAGCTGCCAACCAATTAACTGTATGAAGATGGCAACCATGAGATTTATTACATAACAAGTGAATGACATGTAGTTTTGGTCTTTATTGTTGACTGGAGTGCAGTTTTCTTGCTCAGTTCATCAGCAGAGCACTGAACTTATTATCAGAGCTCCACAGGAGCAGGCACAGAACCAGAGCAGCATGTTACATATTGTTTTTAAACATCAAATCATTCAACGTACAGTTACTTGTTTGTAGAAGGATCATTCATGCCCTGAATGCATCACAGGCCGGTTGAAGAGTGTTTAGGCAAGTTATTGACCCTGAATAGAGAGCAGCGCTTTGAAGTGAGAAGCTTTGTTGCCTCTAAAAGGCTTTTAATCAATTAACATCCTTAACTGAACTTGATTTGTGGCAACATTTCCAAATGAAGCCCCTGAATGCTACCACTATAAGCGGTCCCGCAGAAATAATTTTTGAATTTGAGGAGCCCTCTGGTATTAAAGTATTTGTTGTTGTGCGAGTACAGAGGGTGTTGTCCAGCGTACGCCAACCCTGCTGAAGGAATCTATCACTGAGCTGACACTTTATCAGCTCTGGCAGAAAACTGCTGGCGTGACTGCTGTTCGTTTTTACTGTTTCTGCAATTAAACTGACAGCTCTAACAAAACCAAATGCATGCTGTCAACATAATACGTCGCCACAAAATTTGTATATGCAAAATCGATCTAGAGCAAAGGTCAAATTACTGGATTGTTTTGTTTGTTTGTTTGTTTTCCAAAAAAAAACAATGACAAAAAAATCTCCCAATGGAAATGGCAGTGTTTCCTGTAAGCTTTATATTTGATTGTAAAAAATGACTAATTGTCTTTTATCCAAACAAAAAGTATATTTTGCTGACAAATTATATAAAATAAGCTTTGCAGTATCTTTGGATTTAATCAGTTCTTGATGACCAAGGAACAATTATACCACTGCTAGCATAATTTTCCTCTTTACATTTTTGGGATTCAATTCTGAGCCTTTTTTGCTCATCACTCCTCCATCTGATGGTGTTTTACAGTGACTGTAATAATACTGAGCAAGGAAGCATAAGCATGAATCACCCGATCACCTAATTGAATCTCAGCCCCAGCTCTCATATGCAACTGTAAAAAAAAAATCTAATAATTCATCTCAATATCTTTGGGAATTCAACTGAACTCTGTGGTGATTCATACTCATGAAAATGTCCCTCCCTCTCCTGTGCTCCTCATGAATCACAATGATTCAAAACGTTTGAGGAAGAGGCTAATGAATGAATAAATGAATGCTGTTTCAGTATATTAGCTCAGCGCTATATCCTCTCGTATATCCTCTATTCATACGGACAACCAGAAAGGGGCAAACATGCTACTGCAGTCTTTCTCAGTTGGTAAATATTTAATGCAGTGATTCTGCCGCTCTTTCTCCATTCCAGTGGGATTTTTTCAGGTTCAAAGCAAAATGTAACTCATTTCAAATTCGACAATGTACTTGCGCTGGATATATCACAACTCTGCTGTAGCTATATCGACACAAACCTTTTTTAATGACAGGACTATTGGTGCCCTCTTTTTCTGCTTCTTGTGTGTGAAGATGAAGCATTTGTGACAGTGCAGATTTCGAGGGAAGACAAATCTTCTCCTTGTGTTTCCAGACAGTGTAATATGGGTAATTTATTCTAATGGTAATATTCAGAACTGGGGCAATCTCTCATTTTCATTCCCTCTCTGCAGGGAGAGCTCTCAATGTAATTTATACATTTTCTTGTCATTTCTGTTCTGCTCTGAGTCCAAACTTTGCAGTCTTTCTAGAGCTGAGTTGTAGAAGATTTTTCACAGCTTGTGTAGTTGTGAGTGGAGGTTGAGGTTCACTGTTTCACTGTGTTTCATTTATTTGTCAGCTATTTGGAAATTATGATATTACTTATTATTTATGTTACTGCCTTTCGTATTATCAGATGATCTTACAGACACAAGAAGACATGAGACTGGTAAAGGTAGTTTCCTGTAGAGAACACAGAAACACCAGCAGAGCCTTTAGATGCTCACCTCCTTGAAAGCCCTAAAAGCCACAAAAAACGAAGATAAAACATGCGCACTTCCGTCTCGTTTCAAAGATAAGAAACCTCTTTGGTGATCGAAGGATCATTTTACACATTTGAAGGACACATATCCAGTGATACCTGCCTTACTACTACTAGACTGTAATGTTTTCCACACAGGGATTCATAAAATCTAAGAATATGTTGTTCTCCTATGCATTCCACAGCAACTAAACTATAGTAAAAATCATTATATGTGCTGAATACAATTAAAATAAGAATTATTTTGTTTAATTTACAGTGATCAAAAAGATTTTGCCATATTAATTTGTTTAACAAAATATGGAAAATCAGTACTTTTTATGCAGTTGTCTCACATTTCTTAGATGCGGTTATTCAACACTAATGACTCCACAACCCAAAGTCCCCATAGTGTCACATTCATATCAAAGTAAACAATAATAGCTCTTTAGAAAACACAGTGAGTTGTGATATTTTTCTCTAAAGTGCACTGACTTCCTGCCAGTGACGTGAACTTACAGGTTTATAGACTCAAGCCCTCTCAGCTCTCCTGTGCCAATTCTGCTCCCAGCCTGGTTCAACAACAGCTACATAGTGCAGGCTTTAGCTGAGAACACAGCGCTACCACAGCACAACAACGCATCATATAGTGTGGGTCAAGTACGGCCCCACCAGCTGGAAGCGTGGTGATGCAACGTGTCAGGAAAATCGCGTTTCCAACAACGTGCACGCATTTGCACGTGTGGACATCGACAACCTAAACTTGATCTTTCTCTGATGAGCCAATATCCAGAGCAATGCCTC
This sequence comes from Stegastes partitus, assembly GCF_000690725.1. NCBI lineage: Eukaryota > Metazoa > Chordata > Actinopteri > Pomacentridae > Stegastes > Stegastes partitus. The sequence goes on from NW_007578747.1 coordinate 25,772, forward strand.
GCCAGCCAATATCTTTCTTTGCATTGCCTTTCTAATAGAAGTACTGTAGGTGATACAGCTGTGGATATTTCTCGACATGTACAACTAGTCTCAGCAATCAAGGAAACAAGGCTGGAAATAGGAGTGTTCATAGTAAAGAAGAGGGGCTGCTGTTTTAATGCACTGTTTGGCAGCGGTGTGTTTTTGCCTTTAGGTTTGCTGAACATGGCAGCTGCCTGTGGGCTGAATGGACATCGTGCAGCTGAGATTGTGCATAATGTGGGCCTTCACCAAGGACTCCACAGGGTCTGAGAACTGCCCTGAACACTTCAATATTCCCAAACTGAAGGCGGTTGGCATCACTCTGGCTCATGACAACCTGTGACTATGAATGAACCTCACATATGTCAATATTCCTATAAAATACAAGCAAGTAGGCATTTTTAAATTGAAAAAAAAATGCTTCTATCACTGTGCTTTGCCACTGATGTTTTTTTTTAAATTTAGTGTACATAGCTGGTTGAGCTGGTGTCCCATGTACAGGGGCTAAAGTCCCCGACACAGTGGTAGTGAGTTCTAGTCCAGCTCTTCGCTGCAGGTCCTTCCCCCCATTCTTCTCCCCCACTTTCCTGTCTCTCTCTTCACTGCACTGTCCAATAAAGGCACAAAAGGCAAAAAAATAAAAAATAAAAAAGTAGTCTACATAGCAACGGCACAGATGCATAACTCACAAGATTAAGTTCTTCAGCTGTTTGTTTCTGTTAATGAATGCTATTGTGTAAAAATATAAGATAAAGATGCTGGTGTAATCAGAAATATGTAAAACTGTAGAGATACAGCAGCATATAATGTAAGGGGCTCTATTCTGCAGTATTACTGTGTGCACTTTAAGCACAGTAAAACAGCTGAGTAGACAGGAGCAACACTTAATTCCTTAGTTTTACTGTGCTCTCACTTCCCCTAGAAACTGCTTATTTCTTTTTCCGTACAATAAAAAAGTAGTGCCACGCATGTTCAGGTGTTACAACTGTGAAGACATTCAGTGGAACAAACTGGAAACTGTGTTCTAAAAAGGGGCATTGTTTAATTCTGTGCAACCAAGTGACACGGCCACATTCATTCAACCATGTGGGCAGTAAGAGACCATTGCTGCATGTCAGCACATATGTGAACTACATTTCATGTTAACCATTGTCACATTTTTGAAACAGTTTTTTTTAAAATTCGTATTATTTCTGCCTTCTTTCTCTACAGTTATGTGAAATGGCACTGTCCCATGGCTACCTCCCAGCAGTTTTCAACCGCCGCAGCCACAACAGCACCCCGCTCACCACCCTCAAACTGCAGCAGTTCGGTGACCCTGCCGATCTGCGCGAGGCCGTGCGCTACATTCGCTACCGACAGCCCGCAGGAAGGCTGTATGCGGTGAGCGAGGGCTCCGGGTCGGGCCTCCTCCTGTCTTACCTGGGGGAGTGTGGATCATCGAGCTATGTGACGGCGGCCGTCTGCCTGTCACCCGTGTTTCGCTGCCAGAGCTGGTTCGAGAGCGGACTGTGTTGGCCCCTGCAGTGGGCGCTCGTACTGTACCAGAAGATTTGTCTCAGCAGGTACGAAGGGAGGGGGCAACAACCTGGAGGGTGCATGCTGACATGAATCAGTTGACAGAGTGATGTCCAAAAAGTAGTGTTAAGTCTAGATTATGAGGCTTGTTTTCAGCCTTCATTTCTGAACTCACTAAAATAACATCACCCAAAGGCAAAAACAGCAAGAGGTGTAGACAAAGTTTGGTCAGATTTAGCACTTTTTGCAGGAAAGCATTGAGTGCCCCTAAAAAATTGATAAATCCAGTTTATAAATAAGTCAAGCATTTGGCCAGATTCAGCAATTTTTTAAGGCCAAACACTGACTGTACCTCAAATATCAAGTATAATCCTTTCTTGCACAGGAAAACTGGTACAACAAGAAGGTTAGTTTAAAGTGAGACCAGAAAGATGTTTGAATAGCAGGGAGCTTGTTAAAATGTGCCCGATCTTGTGATTTCTCCTGCTTCTTGTTCTGTCTGACATCTTCCCAGATGTCAGCAATTAACTAGAGTACTTGCTAATAGGAGCAATGACCAGAAGTACAAAAATAGCATTGTACAAAAGAGGAATTTTCCTTTAATGGCAATTGGCAGCCTGAAAAGTTATTACAATTTGAATGGTCTGCAGTAGATTTCTGGATGTAGACATGCCTACTGTAGATGTGAATCCTTGCCTTTTGCAGCATGGTGCATTAGTTTAGATGAGCATGCAGACTTTAGGACACCAAAAGGGTTTCACAGTTCTCTCTGTTCTTTAAGTTTGCTCAGGGGGGGTTGTATATATATAGCACCGTATCAAGAAGAAGATTACACATGTTTAGTGAGCCAAAAGTGACACATTGTAAAAAGAGGCTTATAAGACAAGCAGATGTGAGCACTTGCAAGTCATTTATTGGAAGCGCACAGAGGGAATCAGGAAAACAATCAAGTTACTGTAGCAACCAGTGGCCTGCTTATTGTCAAGCCATTGATTCTGAGAGACACCGTGACCCAGGTAAAGTTTCTCAAATCAAGGCCAATAAGGAATATGAGACCCATGCTGCTCTTCAAAATTGATTTACTGTTTCTCACCTCTTGTCCCTGTGTACATGTCTGTGTGTTTGTGTGCACAGGTACAGGACAGCACTGGGTGAGACCATGCAGACAGACACCCTGTTTTCTAGCTGTTCTTTACGAGGCCTGGAGGAATCGTTGTTCTGTCAGACTGGACAGGTGGGATCTACACCAGCTGCGCCTACAGGAAGCAGCAGTAGCAGCAATGCGACAGGTGCCTGGGATGCTTACTGGGAACGCAACGAACCCTTAAGAGATGTGGACGAAGTAGCAATTCCTGTTCTGAGCGTGTGCGCTCGGGATGACCCTGTCCGTGGAGACACCCAATCCACGATACCCCTGGAGCTCTTTGAGACAAACCCACATTTTTTTCTGCTCCTAACTGACCGTGGAGGTCACTGTGGTTTTTCCACCCAGTCTGAGGAGAGTGCTGGTGCATTGGGTGCAGTCGGTCCTGCAGCTGCACCAAACGGTGGGATGCAGAACCATGGGGCCAACTGGAGCCACAGAGCTCTGCTAGAATTCTTCAGGGCAACCACAGACTTCTTCAATGCAGAGGAAAGAGCGAAACAGCTTGCTGCGAGGAGGAGGGGGCTGGGCGGAGGTGCAATAGGGAGGGTTTTCCGCCACCGCAGCGTCAGTACTTGTAAACGGGTGCCAGTGTGTTCCCATAATATTCATGCCATTTACAACTGGCAGAGGTCTTACACACGATGAGGGAGCTCAATAGAAGTTAACCCTATTCAGGACTTTCATGTTTCCATACGTAGAAGGTCTTTCGAGGTCCATTGGGCCCCAAGAAAGAATATGTGCAAAATATTTGTTGGTATTCGTTATAGACTTTTATACTATGTTAAATAAATTTTCTGATAAGTTGACGTATTTTTGGTTCCAAATGCAGGACAAATGTCCCTCTTTTTATATTTAAAAAAACATCTTCAAAAATAAAACATAATACTTGTCACCTAAACCAAATGGCCTGGGGTCCAAAAGACCCCAAAAGTCCTGAATAGGGTTAAGATACCCTGTGCGTTTTTTTTGTAATCAAACAAAGGTTGCATTTATGTTCAGTTTTAGTCACCAAAACACACTGTCTGTACCATTGAGGTTTAACAAAGGTGATGAATGCACTTTTTTCCTCAAAAAACACTTACACAGCTGGTTTTTATAAAAAAAATACCCTGCTTTGTTTGCATTTATGTAGCAAGGAGGTTTCTTATTCACTGCCTTTTACTTGTGCATTGCTGCGTTGCTCGATGCATTATGACCAACTGTACATCAGCACAGCTGGTCAGGCTGCAAATCATGTCACAACACAAACAGAACAAAACAGTGATAACTCGTAGCACTACTAAATTCCAAAACTCGACAGAGCACCATTAACGGTCTGCACTGATGCTTCCTGAAATGGTTTGGATTTGGGATGTGAAGGACTCAAGAGTTGTTCTTTGTCTGCATGACACTCAGCTAGAAAGTGTTATGATAATCAGAACTCGGAGCGTGCCGGGGTTGTGAGTTGATGGAGGACTTTCAAGTGAGAGTGTCTGCGCTGTTCTCGCACTCTTAATGCGAGCCATAAACCACCAGGATAGTAAAAAAAAAACAAAAAACGACAGGCGAGAGGATTGCATACAGTTATGTTTAACTACCCAAAAGTTGACTAAACTTCAAGTGTGGGTGTTGAAATGATTTCTCTACAGACAGATTGGGGTCCCCTTAGTGTTCATTGTTTTGTTAACATACCTACAGTAGATTTACTGAGTCATCTGTCTCACATCTTACAGTTTTGTATCCACATTTGCCAAGTTTGCTACCACAGCTGCATTTGGGTTATTAGAAACCTTGACACTTGTTATATCTTACTGTTATGTTACTAAAAGTGTATTTATTGGAGTTCAAGTCTTGTGGCTAGGGCAGAAAGAATTAAAATGAGGTGAAATGTTAATGAGTTTAATGAACTCGTCCACGTTAAAGTCCGTTTCATGTGTATATCATCTTCTGTATTGGAAAATGTTCCATGATGACCAGAGTAGAGGAAGTTATGTGTGATCACTACCCAGTCAGCTTTCAGAGGAAAGTTTGTGTCATGAGCTTGTGATATTTTATTGAACTGGGCGGCTGGAAGCATTTTGTGAGTTTTCCTGTCTCATCATTTACACTCTTCCCCACGGCTCTTTAGGATCTGCAGGTACTGAGATTTATCGTTTTTAATTCAAGACTTATGAAAAAAATATCTGAAAATGTTGTTATTGGGGTTCATTTTTGCAGATTAAGAAAATAAATTATAGAAGTTATGATATAAAGTAATTAATAATTTTGTTTTAGTGCTCAGAAAGGCAGCACAACCGTTTGTTAAGCAAAGAAAAGCCACGGTTCATTGTAGCAGGACACAAAACAACAAAGTGCTGTTTGTCCAATGATTGTTGTCGTCTGTTGTTTTATAAAACATGCCGCACACATGTTAAATGTGTTATATTGTGTAATTAAATTAAAATATAATACGTGAACTAGGAAAACAGTCTTGAGAAATACATCTTTTTTTTTGAAAAATATGTTCTGAAAACAGTATTTAGATCACTATCCTTCTACTACAGGTAAGTGAATTCCTCATTAATACCAATGTGTTGCATAATGTGTCTTGTTCTATCGCCGACCTAACTGAAGCTGTGATCTCTGGCTTTTCCAAACCCCCTCTCAGTCAGTGCTCACAGACACTCCCTATTATAGCACAGTCCCCACAGCCATGCCATGCTGAGTGTGTGTGTGTGTGTGTGTGTGTGTGTGTGTGTGTGTGTGTGTGTGTGTATGACATTCACTGCAGTGTTTATCCGCCCACTGAGCCTTATCCACTCAGACAGCTGGAACACAGCAGTGTACACACAGACACACACAAAATGTGTGTCGGCAGACACATTGTCAACACGCATCCTCGCCGTCACACACACATGAAAACAGAGAACCATGAATAAATGCTCACACACACATACAGACATGCAAACAAGCTGTCACATAAAGGATGTTCTTCTACATGTATATGCTCATTATCCACAGGGGGAGTCTCATACAGTCTCATATGAGACAAAAACTGCCTGTGGCACACAGATACTGTATTCTACACCAGTGACGCTCACATTGTGAATGATCCCATGATTAAGATAGAAAATGCGTCTATAAAACATGAAGTGATACTAAACCAGCTCAACACTAACACAACAATGGAAACACCTTTACAAATGTTATTTCATTTAACTTTTGGTATTTATTAAAAGCTGCACTGACAGACAGCCTTCATCGCCACTGTCACATGCGGTAAGTGGGACCCACTAAACAGTGGCACTGTTTTTAACTGCTAACAATGAATTAATCATCAGTACTGCAGCTATGGAGGGAAGATCAGTTGTGTTTCATTCTCTCTGTGTGCAGATTCTCTGTCTTGGGTCAAACCAGCAACCATTTGGCCTTGAATTTATTATTTTTCTCTCAAAGAGAAGAAACAGAAGCTTTGAACTTAACCCTATATATGAAACTAGAATGTGACCTGGATTGTTGCTGCTATTAAAAAGACTATATACAAAACTGACTGGGATAAAATCTTTGTAGAAGACAGTTTGAGAGAATAAATAGATCCACAGCACGTTACTTTTTCATTAGTGTTTGCATCTGCTATTTGTTCTACATTAAAGTGCTGTGGTGTGCTTTACAGAGCAGTTTTAAATATTACCTTTCAGTACCAGATACACTTAGACCGTTGTCAAATAAAGCTTGTTCTAATCATAGCCAAAAAGGTCCAAAAACATGTTAAAGTTAATTGGTGATTCTAAATTGTCTGTAGGTGTGAATGTGAGTGTGCTTGGTTGTCTGTCTCTAAGTGTAGCCCTGTGATAGACTGGTGACCTGTCCAGGGTGTCCCCTGCCTTCACCCTAAGTCAGCTGGGATAGACTCCAGCCCCCCATGACCCTATTGAGGATTAAGTGGTGTATAGATAATGGATGGATGGATGGATGGATGGAAAGAGAGTGCTCTCTACCACCATCATCAAAACACCAAATGAAGGTAAATCTTTTGGAAGAATGGTGTTTAAGCTGTTCAGTAGAGGTACAAAAAAAACTTAAAACTTGTTTCCTTTAATTTGTCACACATCTATAGTTTTTGTACAAATTGCACAACATGTCTTAGTGATAAAAATGAATAAATAAAACCATCTCCTTGTCATTTATGCATTTTTAACACCAAGCGTTGTTACATTCAACTCTTTTCATGGCCCTCCTATCAAGAAAATTTGTCCTAAAATCATCAGACTAAACGATCAACCTCTGATTAAAGTGAATTTGCTGTACCTTTTTTTTCTGGAAGTAATTCTGGCTGAACATGCTGAACAAGAGCATAATTGTCAAAAGGAGGGGGTGTAAGTAAGAGGAGGGGCTTTATACAAGCACTACTTTATTGTCGTTGACATTAAGCCTCATAATTTATGGCCAAAAGCAGACACCGTTTCCTCGCAATAAACACCGGATCTCCATTGGCCTCCAGAAAATTAAGCCATTAAGATTGAATTGCCCTTTCCCACTTTGCTTATTCAATTCAGGCCCAATAGCCTGCCTCAGTGATCAGGGACTGATTTAATTAAAATGATTGATATTTAATTAACAATGAACCTGACATTCCAATTGCTTTGATTATACTTAATCATAGGTTGTCTAAATTGAGGCACACGCTCAGTTAGGGATTTGCTGAAGTGGGACAACTAGAAGAAAATAAGTTTGTATCACAGCATCATTTCTAAAATACACAGTTTTTAATGGGTTATAGGCTTAAAAAAATATGTAACTAAGGAGCAAGAGATGGTTTAATGCAAACATTATGCATGTGTGTAAAGTAAATCTGTCATTTCTGAAAGACCCAATAACACATTTCTTTTTACAAATAAAAACCAGCCAAGAAAACTTAGCTACGTGCAAGCTTATCAAAGCCTTTTTTTTTTCTTGTATGTGTTATTCAGACAGGATGATACCTCTTCAACAGGATTCAGCTATACAACGTGATAAAACAGAGCGTGCTCAGCACAACAAACACAACTGGCTGAATTGACAAAGCACAGAGCACAGAGCTACAAAAAATCAAGTTGTGGAGAAAAGGTGTGGAATTATCACCTGAATTTAACTGTATGGAAAATGTCCACACACAAAAAAGAAGAAAAAAAAAAAAAGAGCAGAATGTCAAACTGTTGAATTGTTTAATTATCTGGTTTTACTGTGCAAAGTAGTGTCTCTCAGTTCGATACATCTGGGGACTGGGAGATCATCTGAGTGAATGTGTTTCAATTGATTGTAGTAACTCTGTTAAATGTGGCTGAAAAGCACAAGTGAGAGGATAAGTCCAGAAAATGTCCACATCCTTGAATATCGTTTAGAATACAGCTAAAGCCATCATTAAGAAATGGAAGGAATATGGCACGTTTGTAAACTGCTTTGAGACACTGCAACAAACAGACCAGTGAGCGAGGCCACCAAGACACCTGTGACTGCTCTGAAGGAGATGTATCTACTAAATACTGACCTAAAGGAGACAAATGCTTACGCAGTCACTGATTGCACGTTTTGTACCTTTACTTAATTGACATTATTAGTAGAAATTTGTTTTCACTTTGACATGGAATAATATTTTTGTGCAAATTTTTGTCCAAAACCCAAAATTTAATTTGCCATGGTTCAATGCTGAAAAGTAAAAAAAGGACAAACCTTCCAAGGGGTTTGAATACTTTTTATAAGCACTGTATTGTGATCTGTTTTTCTCTTGAAGACTCTTTGTATTGCGGATGAACTGCGGGCTTTGCATGCAGTATAACAGATCAGACTGTCTACGAGGGTCTCCAGTGAAGGTTTTTCACTATTTTACAGCTGAGCAGTTACTCAGTGAGGCTTTTCAGCACTGAGCCGCTCTCCTAAGAATCAATATGAAATGAGTTGAATATCAAAAAGGAGCAACAGAAAACTCAAAGCTGGTCAAAATTTTTAAATTAAACATGAGGATGTCTACTGCTCATACAAGAACCACCTCCCCAGAGAGTTTGTGGATTTCTTTCTGAACATGTTTCATTCACTGCAAAATAAAAATCTACTTTTTAGCTGCTGTGGTCAAAGCTTTTACTTGCCTTTTGCAAAAAAAAAATAGCAGGGATGCCTGAGATTTTATACAGTCACTTCAGAGATATTTTAGCTAAAAGCATTACATTATCGGTCTCTTCAGAGCCATGACAAGTAAATGCGATCAGAGAGAACCTAGCAACCAGCAGGCCAACAAAAATATGAAGCAGATGTTTAGGGTTGGGTCACTGACACTCTAATTGTACTTGGTTTGGAAGGTAATCAGCAAGTGCAGAATAAAAGTGCTTAGACATCTCTTTGTTGGCCCTGCTTTCCTGTAAGTTTCATACTGTACACCGGCTGTGTTTATAGTGGAGACGCTCTTGTCTCCCTTATGTTTACATGTGTGTACATCTTAAATAAAACACCAGAGATAGTTTTGTGGACAGGCAAAGCAAAGCTGCAAATGTTAAGCTCCTCCTAAGCTCCACTAAGTTTTGCATTTCAGTTCCAATGTTAGTACTTCAAGAGTTAATAAAAAAGTCAGATCTACTGTAGTGTATATACAGTGTGCTTTGTGTAAATCCTGTGTGACGTACTGGCTCTCAACTTTAGCACCAAAACCTACTGTCGACCTTCGACATTCTGGCAGAAGTTGGATTCAATAACCCAACACACTGCTGTAATTCAGTCATTCTTTTTATAAAACCTCATTGTCTGTGATGATTCAGAGAATATGAACTCATTGACTACATTAAATTGTTTTTACCATCAACTGCCTCTGATGCCCTTGGAGTTTTTCTAATGCACTCTTTACTATGACACAGTTTAATGGGCTTAACAAATGAACTAACTGTATTTCACTATTTTAGGAGATACAGTCTGACACTGACGACCCTTGCAGACCTAAAATGATCCATTCAGCTGATCCACACAGTTGTAACAGAAAATGTTTCACTTTATTCATGCTAAATAAAAGCAAATGTCATTTTCAAGTAAAGTTAGATATTGAAAAACAAAACCTCCCTATCCATTCATATACACCAGGTTGTTCAGGCACTGATTGTGGGTGTATTTATAATAGTATTTTATAGTGTAGCTATGTAAAAAACACACAATTGGAGATATCCCTCAAAAATTACTTTTAGCAGGGGCACCATCTACTGGATGTTGTGGGACGAATCAGTGGATCTGTGAGCTGCAGCAGTTTTGAGACGTGAAATCTTCCATTCGCAATTACAGCCTGACTGCACTTTACTTTAAGTTCTCCTTCTTAGCAGTGGTGGAAATTAACTACGTACATTTACTCAGGTACTGTGCTTAAGTTACAATTTTGAGATGCTTGTCACATACTTCAGCTGTCTGTTGTTTTAGGCTTCCACTCTACTGCAACTCAGAGGCAAATACTGAACTTTGTACTCAATTGCATATTTTGTTTAATAATACAAAATATAATCAGCAAAAAAATTTGAATGTAGATGAGTATAAAACTCTTTGATCTACTCAGAAGATAAATTATATAAAGCAACTGAACCACCTTTACCTGGTTTCAGCATGAAATAGATGAACATATTAATGCATCAATAATTATGAACCAATAATACTCATTATTCTGAAACATATCATTCTGCAAAATGAATATTTTTACTTTTGACACATTAAGTGTATTTCGATGCAAAAACTTTAATATAAGCAACCCATCAAATCCATGAGTTTTACTTGTAACAGGGTATTTCTACATTGTGATATTACTACTTGCACTCAAGTAAAAGATCTGAGTACTTGTACACTTTTCCTGTTTGTACTATATAAACATTTAATAAATGGTTTATAACACAGTAACAATGTACCTGGAAGCAGATAAAAGATATCATTTTAAGCATTTCTTATTGTACAGCTATTTGATATTACCAGTGTTAATGCTGCGTTCAGTTATTATCATTCACTGTCTTTACATAAACAAGCCTCTACTTATGAGTGTCTGTGAAAGCACTAACAGTTGTTGAGACGTTCAATAAAGAGGACTTACCACTGCCCACAACTGCATAATAATGTCTTATAAACCATTTATTCCATTTACATATATATTTATATGTGGCCTATTCATGTAAAATAGTGAACTTAAGGTAAACTGTGTCTGTACCAGTTCATTGATATTAAAGTAATATATATGTTTTATTATAGCTCAGTTTGTACAATATTACAAGAAATATAAGAATGATATGGTCCAAGATAAACCAGATTACATTTACTGGGATTACTTTAATAATAATTGGTTTATTTAGCCAACTTTATTAACTTTGTTAACGACAAATGACAATTAAAAATAAAGTTAACTCAGGAAAAAGTTTGGATCACAAAACACAGTTTGCTTTTAAATTTATTTTAAAAATAGTTTTGGGGGCAAAATGTAAATTTAAAACAAATTAAACTGACCAGAGTTTGCTTTTAATGGCAGAAAATAATGTGTTCTGATCCCATCATTATTGAGTGCAGCTTTACATCCATAACCCTCTAAATAGGTCTGTCTGCTTCCCTGTGACCTGGTTTTACAATGATGCCTTTACCAAGATCACTCGACCTACTTGCCCATCCAAATTATCCAATCCTGTCATCTGACGTCGCCATGGAGACCTCCGCCTCCTCCTTCTCTGTTGCTACAGTGACCAGCAGATGGCAGCATCAACAAGGTTTCTACATGGAATGTTCCACGTTCAGAGTTGTCCAGGGGTTGACTCTGCTCTGACAGACACAATGACGCAGCTATCTCTGCTTTTGGCTTGGAAACTGTCTGTATATTTAGCACCTTGTTTAAAATTAGAGTTCAGCACATGGGGAATAAATTTAGCTGGCAGTTTAAATAGATATCTGCCGAGTCACACAAATTGGACACAGCACACATATGTCCATAACAGATGTAAAGGTGGAGTTAAACTTTGTGGGAACCTGAGTAGAAAAGCAAAGTTTTCTTCTTTTTTTGCTGAATATTCAGTATTGATTCTCAGTTGTTCTTTTGAGGAAACAACTCAATGTCTTCCACCGAAATTCAGCACTTGTGAAATGTGTCATAAAGGTTACTTTATGTCACATGACTCCACAGTGGAGAGATGTGAACAAGCTGAGCTGCTCATGGCAAACTGATGACTTATAACTACTTGCACTGATACAAGCCACATAATTAAACGGATTATAGATGCACGCAGTGCTGAGACATGCTGATACATGACTCGGTTTGAATTCTTTTCACTTTGCGGAGGGATCATGAGCAAACATGTCACAGCAAAAAAAAAAAAAAAGAAACAGGAAAACAGAAAAGACAGCAACACCTGTGTATCTATGAAAAGAAAGTTAAAGTGGAATTTTTCAATCTGAGCTCTAAAACTTTGCACATTCCACTTTTTTTTTTCAAATTGGTGAATTGTTCCTTAACTTTCAGTTTTACTTTGTACTTTAAATTTTTAAAGATGACCTGCTGCAGAATGAAAACTATAATCTTAGTCATCATTTCGTTTCCATGCTCCGTTGCTTCCAGAAATGTGCTTGCCATGTGCTAGCATTGGTTTAAAAATTAACATGGATTACCAGCTCACGTGAACAGTGTACTCTGGTTCTCATTTACATGCTAGTGTACCTTGTTGTTGCACTTTGAGCCTCTGTGTGATCGTTTACCTTGGATTATAGCCTGTTTGATTATCTGATTGATTATGTAATGTTGCTTTTTATTAGCATTTAACCTCAAATAAATAACCATAAAATAGATTCTTATAAATTTGTTCAGTTACTCAGCACAGAAATAAACCCCATTAAATTTTATCTGGAAAGCCACAAAGACCATTTGACAGAGCTTATTCATTTTATTTATGTTGTTGGCCTTCAAATCAATAGATAACTGATGGCATAATTAGTGAAAATCAGCCGCATGTGAAGTGATGTTCTTCCCAATGAGCAAACACATAACCAAGATTTGATCAATAACCATTTCAACAGGCCCATAATACAAAAAATAATAATTGTATCTCCATTAAAAGCAACATTAAATTAGAACATTCTTCCTCATTTCAACTCTGTATTGGTGCCACAAAGCACTTAACATAAGTTGAACCTAATCTGAAAATGTCGTTTTTAAATAAGTTTACTGTTGTCACATTGTGTACTTTTTTAAAAGTGAGAAATACAACATAGTTTTATAACAAGCACTTTGAGAAATGTGTTTTCTGTTCTCTGTGTGCCAGTCTTCCACAGGGACAGGTTGGTAAGCTTTCAGCTTTAGTAGATTTAGTAGATTAAATGTTAGTGTAAATCTGAGCTGATCAGCTGGTTAATTCCAAGGTCATCAGAAAGTATGAGGAAACATGTTCTCCACCAGTGTTGAGAGAACACAAAGCAAATGTACCAGTTATGCTGGTAACCTTTGGAAAAAGGAAGCACTGACTAAACTGGATACTGTACAGGACTGTGTCATGCTGAATGTTTTGGAAAAGGTAATATAATCCGCATTCATGTTGCTCTTTTCTCCTGACTGGTGTTATAGTGTGTGTGTCAAGGTGTGGCTGAAAAGTACATGTTTCTAAAACTGAGGCTAAAAGGACATTTGGAAGGAAGTGTAATCATTATGAAATATGTAAGTTATTAGAGGCAAGTTCCTCGCAGTTTCCAAACTCATGAATGTGCACAGCACATTTATACTTTATGATGTCACACTGGTCATCTGACTTTCCAACATGGAAGGCAACAAGTCAAGGTAACTTGAGATATAATATTTTATAACATATTTCAAATGATTCATGTAAAAAAAAAAATTATATGTATATAGGGGAAAAAAGTCAAAGTAGTTTGATCCATTAGTAGGTTCTTTTCATTTGTTTTCCATGTTGTTCATCTGTGCTACTAGCAGTAAGAGAATCTCAGATGTTTCCTGAAACCAAGGACAACATATGTATATGCAACAGTAACATTCACTCTGACATTACTCACATGAAAACTATTCTTAATCCAAAAGCAAGAGGTCTGCGGTGTAGAATCTTGCAGTTTAATTATTCAGATACTATGAGTTTCAGATGTTTTCCCTCATTTACAAATACAGGTATTTCAAAAATGCCAAACATTTATGTAAGCAAGTCATAAAGAAGCCAACATGCTGAAATCTGTTTTCAGCAAGCCTTACTCCCGCACCCCAATTTTCTTGTCATTCACACCACCAGTGACGTACAAATACCTCGGACTCAGGCTGCAAGTATTTGTGGCTCGCCTGCAGCAAATTCCTCAACTGTCACATTACATGGGTTCCACTGGGTGTGGCCCTTCTCTGCAGTCGGGGAGCAGTTTAGCTTTAGCTTATCCACCGGCTAATGTGTGCTAGTTTCATTCTTGCTGGGCCTCAAAGGAACAAAAGAAGGGGCAGTAGAGGCACCAGGGAGGGAAATGAGGTGAGGCGGACAGCGACGCAGACAGTCATATTGCGAGCACGTGGGTATCTGGATCTGTACGCACTGCATGTGTATGCATGTTCCTTTGCATGGTTAGAGGTTGCTCGTTGCTCCTTTAGGCTAAATTGGAGTCAGCTAATGCAGGAATATCTAACACAACATGACAGTTCGCCTGGCCTGTCCAACTGCCGCCGCACACAGCCTGAACAACCCTGGCAACCAACACCGAAGCATTTCTCGACAAGATCACAGGACTAACGTCACCTGCAAGCAGGACGAACCGTGGTTTATTTTCAGTTTAAACAATTCAGAAAAAATAAGGCAGTGGCTTTTGAGAAGTATGTGTTCTCTGTGCAGTCACTGAAACAGCACTAAGTTCTGTCTGCTTTTGCTTTACGAGCATTTACAGCAAACTGAACTGAGCAACAGTGAAGAACCAGTGTGTTGCTGTGCTTCTAACTGGAATGAGACAGTTGCAGATCAAAAGAAATAGTTGTTTTTAAATGCTAAATACTATTTTAGTCTATGATTAGGAAACATGGTTCAAGAGTGACCGGAACATATTGAAATCAAAGAAAAGAAAAGAGATTCATATGCAGAAAATGGATAAAGAGAAACAAATTTGCAGTGTGCATTCAGTTTGGGTTCCATTTGGAGATCTACATCAAGCTTCTTTCTGATTTCTTTTATTTGCATTGTCACACTTATTTTCTCTGTCTGTAATGCTATCTTTTTTCACTTTTCTGTCTTCTTTTCTGTCCTTTTGAAACCCACAGTGTTGTGAAAGGTGATGTGCTGTATGACAGAGCAGCAGCAAGACGAGGGCCAGAGAACAGCAGGTGGGTTACCAGGGCACAGCAGGGCTCATCTTTCTCTTCATCTGCAGCACACTAGTCCAGTACAGTGTGACCCCACAGTACCTTAGTCTTCAGAGGACTTCAGTCTGTCTTTCTTTGTCCGTCTCCCTTTTTCATATTCCTTTCCTCTCTCCACATCGAATCTCCTAAACACAGCATACAGAGAACACATGTCTCATGGTGCAGCAGCGAGGGCAGGGCCTTTGTCCCATGCAGCCAGTTTGTTCTTGCTCTGCTGTGTTTTACAGTACAGGCTTACATAAGCAAACAGACCAAGAGCAGCTGCTTTCAAAATGGACTCCATGATTTATTGTCTTCTGCATACAGCATGCACAAACGCACACATACTCAGAGACAAAAGTGTCCTTTTTATGGACATTTTTGCAGCCCAACGCTGTCATATCAACGTCTGCGACAGCAAGGCGCCACCAGAGGATGTTTCCGTGCCCTTGGTGCCTGTCTGGGCTAGATGGCTTTGACAAGGGCCCTGGATGCAGACTGAAGGGGAAGTGGGGGGGAAGAGAAAGAGATGGGGACTTAGGAAGGATTGAGGCAGAAAGGAAAAGAAGAATGTAGGAGATGACGAGGGTAATGAAAGTGGAAAGGCAGGGAGGAAAAAGTAGAAAGGGAGGAACATGGAAGGAGCAAGACGGAAAGGGAGTGGAGAGGCAGATAGGCAAGGAAGATGGTGAAAAGAAAAATAGGAGGGTGGATGGAAAGATAGCAAAGTAAGAAGCTGAACATGAGAGGTAGACATGAGAGATGAGAGGTGCATGTGTGGAAGCAGCGCTTGTGTGCTCATGCACGTGCAGAGCGAGCCTCCCTGGAAAAATACCAGCCTTCTTTCTCACTTCCTTCACCGATGTGTCTCATCACAGTCCATTTGGCTGCCCGGCTGCACCTGCCCACAGACCACCAGCCAAACACCCTACCCTCCTCCTCTGCCCCCAGTCTTTCATTCCTCGTGTTCTTCTTCTCCTTCCAGGTCCCTTCTTATCTGTCATGCTATGGTCATTACACTGTAAGAAAGTAGAATGGCCTCCAGATGTCGCTGTTCTTAATCTGCATCCTGACCCGGAATGTGAAATATGAGTGTAACTAAGATTTTTGAGTAGATTTGATAATGGAATGCAGCTTTTGAAGGCTGTAAGTACATTCATTTTTAATTTCTGCACGGCCCAAACTAAAATACTTAGACAGTTTGAGTTTAAATTTTAAGACAAATCTGGACTTAATTTACTAATAGATGGGAAAAGCTTGTTTGTAAAACCAACCTAGAGATCATTGTGCATGCACATCCTCAATGACTATTCAGACTGCAGAAAATGTTCATGCCACTATTTCAAACTAAACTAAACTTTCCATTCACTTAACTTAAATGTAAAGAAAATCAGGTCACTGAACAAACTAAATATAAGAAGTACAACGGTCTGCTAAATGGACGGAAAGCAAGCCTAATGCTGATATTTAGGTTTACGGAAAACAAGAAAAAGAGATGGTTCTGTCGTCTGATTGGTACCTCGTGTTCAAGCTTGTGAATAATTGGCTATTTATAGAAGCAGGAAGCGAACTTCTGATGAGTCACTGCTACTTCCTAAAGAACTAAAAGCAGACCCAATGCAATTCCCAATCTTCTAATTATCCACATGCTGCACTGAAGCAGACAACGGAGGGACAAATAGACACACGATACCGAGATGACAATTAGAGTTGTTTCGAGGTAGAGTATGTTTTTGTACAACAAGTTACGAGGAAAACTCTCAAGTCATTATTTCCATCAGGATGAGTCATGATTAGACACCAAAAAACCTCAACTGGCTTGTTTTGCTCTGCTCAGAATAGTCGAGGATGCAGGAAAGACATTTCTCAGCTCACATGCCCCTTTCAGATTCAGATGCGCTCGTGTGGAGGAAGTGTTAGTGAAACACACACTAAAATAGGACACCTGTGGCGACTTAATCAGTTTACAGTAATGCGAAGTCAGACAGGTCAATGTGGCAGGAAACCAGGATGGGTTTCACCTCACTCGAGCTCAGTCTTATGCTGTAATACTGTCTGATTGCTCGCTTAACAGACGTCATACAACTTTGCACAGATAATGCAGTGCGCAAACTGCTGCATTTACTATGTGTAATTGTGTGTGTGTTTATTGGCCCACACATACAGTATGATGTCTCTTCTTGTCTGAAGGCACAATAAGGTTATGTTGTGTATGGAAACACTGGTTCGTCATCAGAGCGCCAACATCCTAAACACAGCCTTAGAAAACTGGACCAACAGCAGCTAAACAAAGTGTCACGTTAATTAATGTAATATCAGAAATATTCTTTAAAAAATAATTACAAAAACAAACAAACAAAGAAATGATTAGCAACTGTATATTAGCAGTTATTTTAATTACTCAGCCCAGTTCTGTCAAAAATGCCTTTGAACATTTCCTTCCGACACCCATTAGACAAACTCCCCTTTAATTCAGGAAGTAACGTGTTGTAAAAAGAGAAGTCACTGTGGTTTAACAAACAGTCAGCTTGTGATTGAAAGGTATTACTGACCATTAACAGTTAATGTGACCTTAACTCCAGGTATCATCCTCAAAGGACTAAAGGTAAAGCTAGTAAGAAGTTGTAATATAAACAAGTTCTAAGTTACCAGGAGCCACATTTCACTTGTTTTGGTTGAAGCTAATGTTGTATTTATGTCACAGCTATCATTTAGAGCAAAAATTCAAATTTCATTAATGAAAGAGAGTTACAACTGACATCAAGTTAATTTAATTTAATTTTATTTTATTTCTATAGCACCTATTCACAACATATGTCATCTCATAGCACTTATCATAGGTAAAGACCTTATACATTTTAAACAGAGAACAGAAAGCCTAATAATCCAAAGTTTCTTTTGGATTCCCTATGAGAAAGCAATCGGTGACAGTAGAAAGGAACCAAAGAACAACCCCTTTAAGGGGAAGCAAAAATAAAGCCTCAGACAGTACCAGGCTTAGTAAAGGCGCCCTTCTGCCTTGACCATTTGGAGTGTGAGTGGGGATGAGGAGAGATTCCTCCCATCAGCTATGTCTTCCACTTGGTGAAAAGCACTAGACTAAATAGATGCCACCATTGCGGCAGTTAATTTAATAAAATGTTCTCTCTAATTAAATTGATTCATCTTTGGAAGGAGCTTTAACACAATTCGTGTTATCTTCATGTGTTACCAAACTGCTCCAGATTCATAACACAAACAACAGCTAATCTGGGTTTGTTGAAATGGTGTGACAACAAAGCCAGCAGTAGGGGTAACTCTCCTGGAACAAGCATATACACTCAAGAGTCAGAATAACAGGAGGTTCTTCTATTCTTCAGCTGACATTAACTGCCTACCTACACTTCCCACCCCTGCAACTAGGTAGCACATTACGAAAGGACTGAAAGGACAGGGAACAAATTAATATCCACTCCGCATCAAAGTCCTGGTGTTGATCTAATTATCAGCTCTCTGATTGTAATTTCTACTAATGGCCGCAGTAAAAACATTACTGCATTTCAAGGAAAAATACAGAGAAATTTCCACCCAAACCATCACACCATAACATCTTCATGGAATACCATACAAAGTCAAATATTTTCCATGACTACCCCTTGTAGGATTATGTCATTTGTCCAAATAAAAGCTACTGCTTAGCCACCAGTTATTCCCCACATGTGTCTTTCGTTCTGTCTGGGTGCATGTCTGGGCACGTCGCGGAAAGGCCTGACCCACCCAAGTCTGGATCTGACTGCCTACATGACTGCTTTCCTGAAGGGTGTGAAGGGGCAGAGAGGGGCTTGGGCTAACGGAGGGAAGAGGAGATGGATGGCAGGAGGGAGGGAGGGATCGAGGGAGGAAGGGAAAATGTGGGTCAACACAGTCAAAGCCCTTTCACATGTTCCAGTCAGCTGGAATCTCGCCTCCAGTCCAAACCAGAATGTTATGTAAGAGGTTATTGATCCGTGAGAGTGCATGTTGGAAAACAGAGTGCCAGTCGGGGCTGAGGCAGCTCACTGGTCTGCCTGCCGCAATACTGTCACATGGTGTCACTGCATGGAAAGCAGACATGTTAGAGTGTTGCTGGAGGTGAAGTAACTGGCACAAACCGATCCAACGAGGGTGAGATTGTGGGTTTAAATTTGAACAAGAGATTTGGATGGCATCAATATTTAACCTGCTCGTGCGAAAGCCCCGGCACTTTGATCCTGGAAAACAGAAAGTGCCTGAGAGTGGCCTGTCAGCTCTAATAGCTACCACTTGTCACTAACGTGTCTTCTCTTTTAGTCTCCCTATCAGAGTGATGTCATCACTTTCAGCAGCCACCGTCCTGCCACCCTGTCTCCGTATATTAGCTTCAACCGGGCTTTTTTCTTACTTTCTTTCTGTCTAGAAACAGGAAGTTGCCTTTCATTCACTACAGTATGATCATTAGTTGTTCCAAGCATCAGATAAATAAGGATGTTTGGAAAGATTGGAGGTTGGATCAGACTGTCTGAGGATAATGTGTTCCTTTTCCATCAGCAAGGCTAATCATATCAATAAGTAGGCCTTGGCCCTGGATGTGGCAACCAAGATAAACCTTGTGGAAATGCTGCTCTTGAATTCTGGCACGACTGCATATTGCCGTGGCCTCCTCGTCCTCACATGCAAAGGGATCAGAGTTCTCTGTCCACTGTGGTGTGTAATAGGTAATGAGTAGAAGAATGATATAACAAGTGACACATAGACCAAAGTAAGCCTTTACGAGTAAAAGAGGCTGTTACAATTGCAGCTGAGAGGTTAGTGTCAGCTGTGACTATGCATAAAAAGAGGCCTCTCTCTGTAGTTTCCTGGCTGCAGTTACACGAAGATTGACATCACAGCCACAACAAGCTTATGAAACAGCTGGATGTGGATCACATGAATCAATAAGGAAACAGCTGATTCTTTTCTCTGGCTCGAGCTGCCAAGAAAGTAGGTGATTCCTCAAATGGTTTAGGGTTTAAGTGAGAACATTTCCTGGAAAAAACAAGCTCAGTGTGGAGAGGTGACAGAGACTGAGGGCAGCAGCTACAGTTCACTGACTGCAGAAGAGTACAACGAGCACAGGAAGGAGAGCACTTTGGACCAATGTCTAATCTATCGGGAGCAGAATTATTTCTTTATCTGCAATTGTCATGACTGTTGTGCAAAGAGACCCGTACATTCACCCAGTAGCCTGAATACAAAACAAATAGTGGTGGGTAAATATTAATTTTAACATTACTGCTTCAGCATTCCTTCGGTTGCCTAACAAACCTGCTCACCTTTATCCCCGCTGGAAAGAAATTCTCATGGCTGTCGATTATGTACATATTGGACAGAGCACATGAACAAGTGGAACAAAGTTATAAATCATGTCTTACCTCCAGAAAGGTCACTGAATTTGTTATATTTTCATATAACTTCTAGAGAAGAGCTGTTGTTAAGATGCCAGGGTTAAGTCAGTCTAATTCAGAGAAACTCTGGGATGAAACAACATTTCAGTTTCAGTTTTGTTTTGTTTGTTAATTTAATATTTGATGAAATTTCAGGTCAAGGTTTTACATTTTTTTGTCTATTTGTTGATTTAACCCCTAAAAAGGTCTTTTCCATGCATCACAGTAACATATCGTAATGGCCTTGGACTGTTGTGCTGCTTCTCCCTTTTTTGGGATTAATCTTTTGGATTTTTGTATGCAAATTTATACATGCAAGTCCCTTTCCACAGCTTGTCCACTGATTGGACCAGCACTTAACCACTGGCCTCCAATCAAGCCACTTGAATCATGTACACCTTTAAAAACATCTTCCGCCCACGTGTCTCTGTGCTGAGAAGGGTTTGAATGGGAGACACTGGTTTACTCAGAGTCCTTTGCTATAATGATGTCTTTGGTGTGAGCAGCATCCTCTGCCCTCAGGTCTTCCTTGTTGTGTTAATAACCTACTTTTTGGTTAAAACCAATATCAGCTTTGGTCAAACAGCATCCAACCAGCTGTTTCTTTGTTATTTCCCTTTCCGTTAACACATACTGACAAGTTTGAAGCTTACAAATAAGCGCTACCTGCTTAAAAAGGACTCTGATATAACTAGTCCTAGATTGCTTCCTCTATAAACTGCGTTCCTGCCTCTCACCCAGCTGCCCTCCAGCTGCTAGCTCACCCCATTCTGTCTGACTGTAAAACTACTCTACGCAACACAATGGCAAGCTCCAATATTGGGGAAAGTCATCCATATACATTTTAACAGGTAGCCGATACTGAAGGAAAATAATGATAAGGAAACTCTCATTGAGCAAGTTGACAGGATTGGTTTCTTATATTTGTTACATATATATTAAAAAAAATCTGATTGTCATCTCATCACTGTAGTTTTAGGGTAGAAATCCTCAACTATGTTGTTGACTGCTTATTTTGCTCCTGATTCTAGCATATTAAAAAAAATACTATTTGGACATGATATCAAGGTTAAAAACTTGACTTGTGCTGGAGAGAGTTTGAATGAAAAGCAAAATGTTATCACTGATGTTTTGTCAATCATTGGAGTTTATTTAAATTCTTTTTCATTTTGCAGAAATACTTAATTCTTGCTAAAAGTTGACTGAACACATAGATATGAGTGATTCTAATTTAACTCTCAGCAAAAATGTAGATGTCCCAAAATGCCTAACTATTGCTTTAAAAGAATGAAGTTGTAAACTATGCCTTTAAGAGGCCTCTTCTCCTTTTGCAGTGGTAGCTGGGATACTGGAGATGGCTGCAGTTACTGAATTACTGCTCGCCACAGTATATATATAGCCCCTGTCTTGTCACAGAGGTGTGCTGTGCTATGCTGACTGTTGCAGGCCTGACCAGAACAATACTCAGGAGTATACTTCTCCTGTGGCCTGGTGGAAGTTTCCACTGCTGCTCACAGACCTGACTTCTGCACAATACTGCTCCCTGTTACAGTACAGAGAGGAAGAAGGAACAGTGCCTGACCACATCATAATGTGGGTCATTCAATCTATAACAGAACTAAAAGAGCCAACTCATTATCAGCTGCAAACCTGTGCACCAGTGTGAGGATGACTTCTCATATTTGAGGAAACAGATTACGGGAAGCAAAGGACGAAATAGATTCTTATTGTGAGAAACGAAAACCATCTTTAGAGTCTTAGTCTCCAGAGAGTAACTTAAAATACAAATCAGGTCAAAACTAAATTACCAAAATACATGACATGCAGTCCATTCATAGTAATCATTAGCACGAGTTAGCTGAAGATCAAGCCCATCAGCTGAAACCTCCTTTAGTATTTCCTACATGAAAACCATGTAGTGTGTATAATTTAAAGTTTCTCACACTTGTACACTTACTTCTGCACTTGTACAGAAAGGTGTACTGTTGCATTGTGGCAGTCGGATTTTAATTATTTTGCGTCTGATTTTCCTATTTCCTGCGCTGGGTTTTATTTTCATGAAGCATATTGCATTGCATTATTTTGTATGTTTGTATTTTGAATGTATGTTAGTATATCAGAATTTATTACATGCCATAAAACCTACAATACTTAGACTTTACGCATAGAATTCAGAGATGCACAGGTAATAGTGGAAGGTAAGTACTGTATATTGCAATAAGCAGAGAATCCAGAGTCATTGTTGCTCCTTTTCCAAGGATTAACATATTTCTGGTTTTCTTCTGATGTTCTGAGTGGAGCTGCAGTTGGATTTTTTTTAGAGTAATTGACCTCAGAAAGGTATTGCAATACAGTCTCTCATTGTTACAGAACTTATTGTTTTTTAAAACTGCCTCAGGTAAGAGCTCCCTTCAGGTGGCTGCCCAAAGATAAGATAAGATTTTGGTTAATTGGCAAATTGTAGAGCTAAAAAACACTACATATATTCCAGTGACTAGCATTTTACCAGACAGTGCTCCTTGAGTAAAAAAGATGGGCGTAGCCCTCTAATGGACTCTCTCTCTTCATCGACAACCACGCAGAGCAACCTGGGCCACATACTTTCGTGATCTGCCCAAGAGGGAGGGAGTTAACACTTGGCCTGATTTCGAAAGTGCTTTTTTCACCTTCATTTGCAGGGCTGCATGTCGACACGCTGGCCCTTTAAAACGCAGCAAAGTGTCATCTCACACGCACCCAACTTTGCTGAGTCATTGGGTTCAGACTGCTTTTGTAACCTCCACCCAGCAGGGCTTCTCATTGGCTTCGGTCTCCACACAGCACTCCACGTGGTTGGCTGCCAGCACTACTAATCAGTTTCTTTTCACCAGAAGCATTTCTTAAAGTGGCAGAGGTGCTCCCCTCACTCCCCTGTGACTGATGTCTTACTGATGTCCGTTTGAAAGGACCAGACCCAAGAAGTCCACTGGAGTTTAGTTGTGGGGTGTTTGGAAAGATGGAAGCAGTGGGGTAACCAATGTCGAAGAGATGAGTGAGAGTCATTGTTGGAGGGGTGGGGAAGATGAAGAAAATCTGAGAAAGGGTCAGTATTCTGGAGGAAAGACAGTGGGAGAAGAATTGATGTATGTGGCACCTGTGACATTTCACCAATCAGCAATGAGCTCAATGGCAGTCAGAAATTGTTTAACTAAGTCAGTATATAAACCTGAAAAAGAAAAATAGCACCTTTTCAAATGTGTAACCAACTCTGTGGTCCGTCTGTGCAGTCACTTTCATTCAAAGAGCTAAAAAGTACAATTAATAACAGACAAGAATACTGTTATCTTAAAAAAAGATGTCTTATTTTCGCTACATTTTAGTCTGTGTGAAAAAGTAAATGTATGGTGCACAAATATTGGTATGTATAGTTGTTAAATTTTGGTCACACGAGTACCACGGCTCTAGGAAAGGTAGTCTGTCAGCTCAGCAGTTTGGTCCAGACTAAGATAGCTAGAAAACTATTGGACGGATATTCACAAAATTTGGTTGATGCGTTAATGATCCCCTGAGAATGAACTCTACATAGTTTAGAAATATCCCTGAGTTTTCCTTTTTTAGTGACGGATTGCCATGAAATCTGGTGCAGAAACTTAGGCTGGCCACAGAAATACTTTTCTTTTGGCACCATCATCAGGTCAAAGTTTTGATTTGTCCAAAACAAATATCCAAACCAAAGAGATGACATTCCCGTTTGTCTCAGCTGTACTTCATGTTCAGTCCTTGTTTCGTAAATATTAGCATACTGCTACCTTTAACTTGGGAGGTGAACATGGCATGCATTGCACCTTTCCCTCTGTATCTTATTCAAGCTTGCAATATTCATGTAACAACTTCTTCACCTCAATAATTCTAGAACTTGAATACAAACTCAAAAACAATAAATCGGTGAAACAGTAATACATACTATTATGCTATAGTTACCGGCTGCAAAAACAAAGGTGAAGAAAAGTCATGCAGCCTGAGCTCTCTACGAAAACCTCTTTATGACTGAGCGTCACTTTCGTTGACCATAATACCTGTATGGCCAAGATGGTTTCTGGTAATATCCTCTGCAGTCTATCAGTGGTTGAACCCTCTGACTCATGGCTTCGGGCTCTCAATTTCATTTAAGAGAGACGGCCTCGCTCACTTGAAGCAGAAAGTCCCCCACCTGTTTGAGTGTGAGACTATGCAATGTGTTCTGCTTTGGAGAGCTATTACCTGGCTTGAACAGTCTCCAGACTGCTCTTTGCCTGGCAGAGGTGTCAGTTGCATCTTGAAATCCATTTAAGAAAGGGATTTATGTAGTGCAGGAGCAAGATCACAACCAAGGGAAAAGGAGGAGTGGACAGGGAGAAGAGACAGAGAAGAAGAGCGTTTATTAGTCAGAGAATATCACAGCAAATCAGGGCATTGTAGTTCAGTCTGTGCTTTGTGGTTATGAGAGACACAGGAAGGAGCAGCATTATGTTTCCACTGATACACTAGAACACGTCACACCGGAGGTAAAGCATAAAGGCTCGCTTACTTTGTGATGCAAAAGAGGGTGGCACACACATGCTGCTTTCTTCACTGTAACCAATAATGCTGATTCACTCAGGCTATATTTGTAAAACCAGAGTGAAGCCACGTGATACCCCAGCCGCTTGAGAAATATCAGTTAATGGATTTAGCTTACATGCACCAGAAGATCTGAAGACGCCGTTAGACACTGATTGTCCTCACAATATTGATTATTTTTACTAATGCGCACACGTTATAATAAAGATGACAGATTAAAATGTTTTAGAGGCACCAATGTTCGTTGCAATTATTGTTTCCCTAAATATTCAAAAATTATTTGTGAGGAAAGGGAGGTACAAAAAAGCTTTCATGAAATGTGAAGATACCACGTGACTGCATTTTACTGAAAACTGCAGTTTTCAGCAAACTACATTTGTTCACTTCTCATTCCTTTAAACATTCGCTGACAGTCACTGTTCAAAGTGAAGCACAACTGAAGGAGAAGTAAAACTTTGCTGTGAAGTTTTAGTTACTGAAAGAGACTTTAACATTTTTCAAATGTCAATGTGAATTGTGTCATCATTGAAGACTGTACAGCAAGGATCTGAGCAAAACTGTGCTTAAGGTGAAACAAAAAGCAAAAAACCTAACTGAACGTCTGTATGGCCCTTCAAGCTAAACAATTACACTTAACATGCAAAATGTCAACATGTACTCACAGAGCTACAGTTAGGCTTCCACCTCAGGGGATTCAGGTGGCAACTTCATCAAAGTGTTCATCTCTGACTTGTTGTCAGAAAAAGTGAGCATTATAAGTTACACAAATACACTGCAGAACTACACTGTACACTGAAAGATTCCCTTCACAGATTGGTTCTGTGCACCGTGCAGGTAAGTAAATCCACAAAGATGCAAACTTTGCATTACAGTTTATAAAGCATTATGACTGGCAGAGAAACTACTGCTACCCAATAAATTCCTGCCACAGTTGTAGAAAAGTGCACAGCTAAACAACATCATGTCCTGAAACAGTGAGAGATAATGACAGCTGTAATGTATTTCAATCTTAATCTGCATTTGAGAAAATCAACACTAAAGCATCTCACTTCTATACTTACACTCACTTAATACTTTATTTAGGAATGTATTCTCTATATTCAAATTTTCTATGTCCACTTAAAAAATAAAAATAAACATATTACATAGTATAAAACCGTACAGTGAGTGGAACTTAGCGTTCAGGTTTTACTCAAAGACATAAGAAACCCAACCTTGACTGTGGATGTCATTCTGCGTAAGAAGTGCTCCATTAAAATGTGGTGTTGAGTGACTTGTTCAAAAACATATTATTCATCAACTATTCTATAAAGAGGCCTCAGCCCACATCAGTACAGATAGAGAGTGATGATAGCAGCACATTACTACAGTGTCTTGTAGTTCCCTTGATGTGTTTTTACTCACAGGTAAAACTCAAGGAGCAGTTTTATTACTTCTGCAGTCAAGATTCGTTTGTGAAAATGCGACATCCCTTACATATAAACTGAATGGCGCACCCTGCTCTGTTAGGTTTAGGTCAACTGACACAAAGAAGAGGGACAAACACAAAGTCTCAGTCTACTCCTGAAGGGAAACAACCAGTTCACAGTGTCGATTGAGACCATGCAAGAAGGCTGAGGGCAGGAAGGATTGGTTTCCTGAATGATGTGTGCCTGTGGCGCATTCCTGCCCGGCATTGTGAATGCATCAACATAAATTCAGGCAAGGAATAAAAGCTGTGTCACTGTGCTGAGGCGGCATTGTGTTACTGCTGGTTTAAAATGTGTTACAACAAAAGCATTGACAGGTTGTTGCCTTTGATCTGCATAGCCTCGCTGCTCTGTGCCTCAGCCAAATGATGGGCGGAGATGATAGCGTAAAAAATTACACTTCTGATGTGAACACATAGATTCAAAGCTGTGGACATGTGAATGGACAGACAAGTGGAACAGTCTAATGATCCTCAGCCTCCAAATCCAGGATAATACGGGACAATATGCGTGTGCAGCATGCACACACAAATCCACTACATTAAAAAGTCAGGAGAAAATTCACTCAAGATTTGGTTCTTCTCATGCATGCACTGCAGTGGCTTGAGAAGACTTCAGGTATCTTCAATTATGCAGCACTGTGCACTGCTTGTCAGCATCAAAGACTCTATACTCTCTTTTGCATTCAGGGAGTAAATCTGCCCTTCATGTCTCCATGTCTTCATGTCACATTCAATCCTCAAAATCTGTTGCTACTGTATCCTTACAGTAGCATGACTGAGTCTCTCAACAAAGGTCTTCATATGTAAATTACATCATGTGCATTTTCATTTCATCTTCAGTCCTCAAGAGAGTCACTTCCACAGCTGGCACACAAATGTTTCTTTTTTTTTTTTCTTCTCTGGTTTGAAGGAAAAATGTAGCACATTCCATTCCCTCTTCCAAATGTGGAATTGTGACTTCAACAAGCAAGCCTCCAATTGAGGTTTCCGTCCACGAGAAGCGCAATCACTTATTTGGTAGTAGAACCCTGTTTCCTACTCTGCTCCAAACCACAGGAATGCTGTGTTTGCTTAAAAAAGGTTTGAAACTGAACAGTGGAAAACAATTGAAATGCTTTAAGTTTTTTACATTTTGGTTGTTTAGATGTGCATGTTACACATTTTGGATTCAACGTGGAAACTTTTTAGCAGTCCGGATGGGAAATATAATGAAAAAGGGATGAGAAGAGTAGGGTTTATCACGAGTTTTATACAACTTTCAGCGTGCTGCTGTGTGTCTCAGATCAGAAAAGGAAGCATTCAATTAAATAAATTTTTGGGGGAGGAGTACCATTTCACTTCCTCGTTTACTCGAGCAGATAGGGACATTGTATCAGCACTGCAATAACTGTCTGGATTAAAGGCCAATAAGTCCAAATGGCTGTCTTGGTGACTTTTGGGAATGAATAAAATACCATACTGTACAACAACACTCTAAATCTTATGGCAGTTTTATTGTATAATGGTCTGCATTTGCATTTGTGTTGCATAAACCTTTACAACTGCACAGTGAATCTGTAATTTGTCCTTACAATCTTTCCAACTTATAGTAGTAATAGAGCGAGAAATGTTCATAAAAACAAAAACAGTGACAGGACATGAGCACCATTAACGGTTCCATATTGTGCTTCTTAGCAGCAAGTTTAATCTCATGGGTTCCCAGGATGTGTCTTTCAGTTTTTCTACTCAAAATACTACAGAGAAAGTTCATTTTACCATAGCTATACAACTTCTTGTTTTAGTTCTGTTCTGAACGGACTGTTTAAGTGTCTGTAGCTTCCCTTCAGGAAGAATACTGTCTCTGCGTTTGTGATAGGCAGTGCCAAGCAAAGCAGCTGACCGCACAGCAACTGACACAGACATGAATGAGTGTATGAGACCAGGACTTTCTATTGCCTCTAGCTATTTCTCTGAGCATTCATTTAACATGAAAATATCACTAATTTCACAGCACAGCTCCTATTTTTAACTTGTGGTGACTGTGTCAGATAACATTGTGGTTATAAAATCAGTAGTTTAGTGGTGCAGAACATCGGCTTAAAAATAGCTCCAAAGTGACTGCTAGTGAACATGTAGACTTAATGGACTGTGTTTTAGTCATTATTTCATAACAACTTCTGACAACAGGAACATCCATCCATCCATTATCTATACTCTGCTTAATCCTCACTAGGGTTGCGGGGGGGATGGAGCCTATCCAGCCAACTTAGGGCGAAGGCAGGGGACACCCTGGACAGGTCACCAGTCCATTGCAGGGCCATAGTTACCGATTAACCTCAACATGTTTTTGGACTGTGTGGGAGGAAGCCGGAGAACCCGGAGAGAACCCACGCTGCACGGGGAGAACATGCAAACTCCACGCAGAAAGATTCCCAGTGCCCCCACCGGGATGTGAACCAGCAACCTTCTTGCTGCGAGGCAACAGGGCTTACCAACTGCACCACCTTGCAGCCGACAACAGGAACAGAACTGTATAAATTAAAACTGCTTTTTTGGGGAATTCAGCTGTATTTAACCACACAATATGTGCGCACAGAGAGCAGGAGAGAAGCAGGCAGATGCAAACATTGGTCGAGCTTATGGGGCACAGAAACGCAACAGGCTACGTAGTAACCCATCCAATCCTTGTTTACTGATTTCAAATCTAACAGTTTCCACCACCTTTGAATGTCCCTCAGCTTTACAATTTCTAAAAAGCTCTGACCAGTGGATGTAAGATCAAAGCTTATGGTAACGTTAGCCCCACTAACGCTAAGGATTTTCCTGTTGTTGTGGTGGCACTGGCATCAGTAATAAAAGTATTCCACCAAGTCTTTAGTTCCTAAGACACTAGGAGCGCATGAAGACTCGTGTGTTCACTTCAGCCAGTGGCAGAACAATTGGTGTGTTTTGCTCATGGGTATCGGAAGTACCTCTAAAAGTAAGGAAATCTGGTGCTTTTTCTGAAGGGCCCCCCTGAAAGCAGCAGGTACAGAGAGGACAGGATTATATAAAGTTTTAACTCTATAACTATTAGTTCCTCCGTTCAAATGTAGCAACTCAGTAAAATTCTTCCTGGCCTGTAAAGCTGGGAGGCGATCTAGTTGTGGGGGGTGGGGGGCCGCAAGGGATGACAGAAGTAAATGTCTGCATATCTTAACAGCTTTTACTGTACACCTCCAAGTTTTTAACAACCACAAAACACAATAAAATATGATTCTCACCATGTGAGACCTTTAAAACAGCTGTATGAGTTAGGAAGTGAGATTTAAAGCAGTGATAGTGTTCGCTAACCTGATGCTGAATTGAGCCTGAATAGTTACACCTAAACTGGCCGACCTGAGAGGCCTGAATGGAACTGAACCACTGGGGACATTATCTGAATGAAATAAGATAGCTAGTTTCATATGTTGCAGAGATTGCGAAGCCGCCCTGAGCAAATTTGTGATTTTGGCCTATATCTAAATAGAAGTGACTTGATTTCACATGAAACATTCAAGTTGTAAATGACAATAGTTAGGGTAAACTAGAGCAAGCTTCCTTGCCAGTGTTACATTTCTGATAAATTACATACACTGTCACCTAATACAGTACAATAATAGCTAACCAGTGGTAAAAATGTATTATTATCTGTATAAAGGCGAACTGTCTGACTTTATATTAGGCTAATAATGTTTTCCTATTTTATGTCAGGAATGTATATATAAAATAATGATAGTAAAGTGAAGTTATAAATATTTTTAGGCCCCTCAATTGTAAATTAAGCTGCAAAACTGTTTAAAAAAAAAAAAGAAAAAGAAAGAAAGCCTAAAGTAGTTTCTATATGTCATCTCATATTTACATTGCAGTTTAAATTTGAGAGTGCAGTTATGCATAACTGGCACGTTTGCATTGATCACAGTGACTCATGATGTAGGATTTTCCCTGGGGGCATCTTCTCTGTGTCATGAGGGAAAATGCCCATTTTCAAGATTTCACAATTAGTTTGATAATACCAAAGCTGTGGTCTGTCATGATTTAATTACCCTCTAAACTTGTTCACTCAAGCAGAGTGTTGTGTATACATTATATTGCTATCTATATATTTACATTGCTTTTGTTAAGTGGAGTATCTTTTCCCTGCTTACCCTGCCTTTGATTTTATTAAAGTTTGACTGGTGACCTGTCAGAAAGCTACTACAAAGATGAACATCTTACATTATCTGTCATTTTAATTTCATCTGTAGCCTGCTGGCATGAAAAAGTTCCCAGCACTTCACACCTAATACTTCCCAACACCTCATAGGTCCAAGGATAAAACGCCTCCCATGGGCGGCTGCGATGCCATTGGTCAACCCTTCTAAGTCCCGCCTCTTTTCTCACAGAGATCCGCGCTGTCATTGGTCGACGCGCCCGATCGTCACCGTGCGTAAACGGTGGGCGTCGGCGGCGACTTTTCCGGTTTGCTCGTGATTGGTCGGTTGTGGCCGTTGACGTCACGGTCCTGCCAGCTGATCGGAGTGAGAAGCCGGTTTGAAGAGAGGAGTTGGACCGGAGAGAGAGACCGGGGAGGAACCTGGAGGAGCAGCGCGGAGCACGGGGTGGGACCGGACCACCGGATACACAGATTGGACCGTGTTTTTTTGGGTGGTGCCTTTTTTTTGGTACAATTTCATATTTTGTTTTTTTCAGAGGTTTAAACGTTAACACGGGACGCAGAAAGGACGGTGCTGTCGGGGGGTGAACTTGCGGGGCTTCGCGTCTCGTCGAAACCTCTGGAACTGTCAGAAAAAAAAATTGATTGAGAGTTAAGGTGTGGCTGAGGGTTTTCTGTGAGGCTTCTGCGCTGAAAAAATGTCACTAAACCGACTGTTTGTGTTCCGAGGCTCCTACATCTACCGTGGCTTCACCGATTTTGTCCAGTCATTTTCATTAAGGAAGATATTACATAACAAATGTATTGCCATCTTGATGCGCGCACCTTTTTTTTTTTTTCCTTCTTTCCCCCCCTTGCCTAAATCTCCCCCCGCAGTAGATTAATTGGACTATTGCGCAGTTGAGAAGTAGTAATTTCCACTCGCTTGCCAGGTCGTTTTGGTTTCATAAGTCTGTGAAATGTAACGGACGTGGCAACTTTACAGTAGCCAGCCCCGCTGAATGCCACAGGCAAACTGGGCGTGGGGTGGAGGTGGAGGGGGGGGGAAAGAGAAACGGTCCGAACAGAGTGTAATAATCCTCAAATCTGCCCCAAGCACGGCACAAATTGCGCATATTTGTCACGGTGTGTCCGCACTGACAAGCGCCTCGGTGGAGCCGCCGGATTGACCCGAACCAAAGTAAGTGCGACTGTCAAATACATTTTTGCAAACTTTTCTAGCGGAGGTGACATTTAAAGGCTTACAGGAGAGGGCGTGCAGGAGGGTTACATTCAACGCGTTTCATCCCTTGTTTTTTTTTTGTTTTGTTTCAGTACAAATTGAGCACTCAAGGTTGGTGTGTCGGTCGATCGAGGCCTTGTATAAAAATCTTTATTTTGGCACAGAATATACTGGGATGGAGCGGGTGTGTCTCCACAGGGGGAAACGTTTGGTCGCTCAATGAATCTAAATCCAGTTACAGGAAAAGAAGGATATGAGTTGCTCTGTATTACAGTAGTGCTGCTTGACTTGTCAAAGAATATCGAGGAGTCATTCCTCACTCTTCTGATGCCTTTATGGCACAATAACTCGATCATAATTGAGTGCACAGGACTGGCTGACCCTGTGTAGTCTAATTAAGATAAGCTTTAAGTCGAGAGGAAAGCAGATAGAGTGAATTCCTCAAGGCCCCACCCTTTGCAGCGCAACATGGATGTGGAGAGTTGCCCCCACCTCTTCTCTCTCTCCCTCCCTCTCTCCCCCTCCGCGTCATTCATTTCCCCTTTCAAGCTTGTCTTATGCTGTTTTTTCCCCCCTCAGTATCTCCAGGTGCCCACAGTAGATCTTCTTGCCTTATAACCAACTTCAGATCGTGGCATCAGGATCTTCCTCCAGGACTCTGCAGAAGGGGCCTCACAGATGGAGGTAAGGTGGGCTTGTATTTCGGTTAACCTGTGGATTTCTGTGGGTTTTTATCTCTCTAAAGTTTTCACATATGCCTTTTTTTTTTATTATTGCTGCTCTGTGCGACCCATTGCTCGCTTTTATCCCCTCATCCCTGCTTTTTGCACTGTGTCCATCAACCTGTTGCAAGTTTCGACAGGGTACGCACTCTGCCCCCCCATTTTCTGTGAATTCTAGTAGCACAGATTATGTAATCCTAAAGGCAGTGCTCACCGCGTTCCTCCTTGGGCTTATGCAATCCAAGTTTAAAAATTTCTCCAAAAAAAAACAAAAAACAAAGGCAAGGGGTTAAAATGCAGTAACTCATCTAAAGTCAGGTTCCAAAGCTCAAATTCTCAAGTGGAAAACTGCACTGCTTATAATCCAGTAAGGACTGGTTGCTGAGCTGCGTTCTGTTTAGCAGCCAGTTGCTTTTTCCACCTGCGTCCCGTCCTCGTCAGCTAAATGACAGCTCGGGCCTTGTCGTCTCTGATCTTTGTAAGGCATCAAAGCTCCTGATGGATCACTTGACCTTGTGCAAATCATGGCCACTTGCCCTGCCCGACGACTTGCCTTTTTTCCTCCCACTTTGTAGCTCCAGAGGATTCATTAGGAGGATCCTTTTGCTGCCTATTTTACAAGGACCTGCCCCATACCAACAACCTTACATAGTCAAATTGCAAATGTAACAATGTCCCCCCCCCTTTTTCTCTTTTTCATTCGTCTCCTTCTTCCGTTTCTACGTGATGCCTCACAGAAAATGCGCTTTAGAGGGTGGGGATTCTCTGGAAATGCTTGTTAGTTGCACAGGGCTCACATCAGCTCCCCCCTCCTCGGCCTACCTCTTCCTCAAGGGTACCCAGCCTGCTGTAATTATCCTCTCTTTGCCTATGAATGGTGAATTATACATGATGCTGCAGACCAGGCCGGAGTCCGGTGCCACCGGACACATCTGGATTATCTGGTTGCCACTATTTGAACGTCTAGGCTGCATTTTAGCTGTAATAGTCCCAGCACATGTCACACCCACACGCCGCGCAGGAAGTGCTGCGCTGGAGCTAGTCTCACATATAGGAGCGTGAAAATGTATTTACAAGGCTTCATTGACTTAAGTTACAACGACACATTGTGAGTGTTTAAAGGCTGGTATGCAAAAAGGATGTGACATTGTGGTTATTGTTAGAACTTGTCGTATTATTCTCAGAAGGCTGCATAAAGTCTGGTCCTGGTTAGAAGTGCACTTTTTTTTTTAAAGTAAAACAAAAGAATTTGATTTACAATCTCAGCAGCCAATTCAAGAGTAATTACTGATTATCTGTGAAGAATGAAAGGACTTCATGAATCCTCAATTGTTGTTCAGATGACAACCTTATTCACCGCTACTCTGCTGTTACAGTGCACCTCTTTGCATCATTAACAAGTTATTTCCTTATAAATCCTCTTCTGCCCTCTTTCTCTCATTCTCCCCTTTGCCATCTTGTGTGACTGTTTGCTTTTGTCTGGGCTCTGATTGTTTAGCCACATTGGATTGACCTATGAATGTGTGTATTAGTGGTTCGCCGGCACAGTCGTTATCTCTGTGTGGCTAGATTTGATTAATACAGCCGTCCAGCAGTGACGTCTGTTGCGCCACTCCCCAGACACAGACGCACAGAAAGGACATGTAAGAGGGGAGAAAGATTGGATCTGATGTTTGTGCAAGCGATTTTGTGCCCTATTATCTACAGTCAAATGTCAAGTCAACCTGAAAGTCATTATTCTGAGCAGAGATGAATGCATGTATCTTTGGCCGTGTTTGGATATTTACTATATTTTATGAAAATATGTGTATATTTGTGGTTCAGCAAATTGGGATCCCTGACAAACAGTCCTTTTTGCTTAACTTTCCAGAGTACCTGCAGACTGATCTGGAACTGTTTTGCCCCGTCACTGCTGCTGACATTGATCAGAACCATAGAAATAATAAAAATGTGTCATTTGATGAGTCACTCCTCCTCTGCTAACTTAAGCTTATAAATGGCCAGACCATCAAGCGACTTTGTGTAAGTGAGCAGGACTGAACATTGACTGTTCCTGAAGGCCAATCAAAGAGGGGAGGATATGCGGTGGAAATGCGGTAGCTGCAGTGAGGTTGCACATTTTTATGGCCACACCCAGACAGCCTCAGAAGGCTAACTTTGACTAGTTCAAGCTAATTTTTTTCACAGGATAAATGTTGCATCTCATATCCATCTGCAGTTGTAAGAGGTTAACAAGTGGATATTGTAAGTGGGTTGACAGAATGTGCGTCTGGGGTGGTTAAGACATCCAAAGCTCCATGGCAGATGTTGTCATGTTGTACGTAGGTGTATGTGTATGTATGGACGGATGGAGGGACAGATGTACTGTCTGTCTGTGCGTGCATGTGCACACATGCACAGGACAAGGATGTGTGGGAGTGTGCAGCATGATGAAATCTGACATATAGTAGTTGGTGATGCAGCGCTAACAGTATTCCAACCATGTCCCAGACTATATTGCGACTGCCTCTTATGGAGAGAGATTGTCAGCACTCTACAGTGTGGGCTTTACCAGCCCCATGCTCATATGTATAGCACATGTCGCAGTGTGGTGCATACGCGCCTTCCACTGGGACTGTTCTCTTTCGAAACGAAAATGTAAAACTAACAGCAAATGAATGCTTTTATCTGCTAGATACAGAAACACGCACCAGTTTGCTTGTGTAATCCTGGCCAGGTTTGTCTGAGGCATGGCCTCAAATTTGTGTACTCACTGAATTGGATAGACTGGGCAGAAAGATGATTCCCTTGGGTATTCACCTCTGATGTGTGCATGTGTGTACACATTGTGAATTCTTGCACAAAGGGTATCAAGGTTTAGTTTTTCCAGTTTTGTGTAGGTGACCTAGTTAAAGAATAGGACTATTGTGCTTTGTAGGATTTGCACACATATACATAGAGGCAGATATAGTAGCCGGAGGGAACAGATATACTGAGAAAGAAACCACAGCAGCCCATATGCAAGGAAAGGGAGCCAAAGGAAACGTCAGTGTAGAGTTGGGTCAGGCCTTTATCATTGAGTTTTGATTGGTGAGGCTTTATAAGGTCTAGCCTCAGTGCAAGCATAGGCTGAGCTAAACTAAAGCTGTGTTGAGATAATTTTAGGCCCAAGCAATGCAGTAGCACGTTCAGCTTTGGGCTGGTCTCTGCAGGGCCAGCAGTAAGAAGCGGTGGGCCTCTCAGCAGACCGGCTGGAATGTGGACCATATGTAGCAGGCATCCCAGGAATGTAACTCGGCCTCGCTGAACTGACCAACCTAAAGACACAGTGAGCAGGAGCAGGATGAGGAGGACAAAATGAAGGTAGCGCGAGGAGGATGGAAACGAAAGCTCGCGAGTCAGAAGATGAGAACTCGAGGAAGCGCTCAAACAGATGGAGAGCAATGGACAGACTCAAAAAATGCAAAGTACCACAAATGGGTAGATGCATGCTCCAAAAAATGTGGTACAAATGATTTATTAGGATGAAGTCTACAAAGTCATCTTCATCGGGATACTGCAGACAGAAAAATTTGTGGTTTGTATAAAATGGCTTCTCTTACATTAAATCAGTGCCGTGATGTCTTTCCTTATGCACTATTCTGTTTAAGAAGGAGTGGAAACAATTAGCTGATTAACAGGAAGTTGAACTGCAACAATTCTAATAATCACAATTTGTATAAATTACTTAAATGAGGAAAGACAATCTAATATTTCCGGGTTTGGGGTTATTAAATGAAGCTATTTGTAGCTCTTGTCATTTTTTATATAATTTCAAATTGGATAACTTGGGTGTTTTGTATTAGTACCACATATTTTCTTTGTATTTCATAAATTCATCAGTTAATTACTAAATGATTGACAGAATAATTAATAATTAAAATAATTTGCAGTCACAGCCCTTAAGTTTTAATTGTGTGACTGCCCTACTTTTGAAGCACCCGGTCACTCCTTTGCAGCACACCTCATTAATCCATGTCTCATCTGCTGTGAGTAAAGAAAGAAGTGTTTTGGGAGCTTGTGCTCTCTCTGCACTGTTCCGATTTTTCACTTGACATGTAGATGCTGTGATGAGCTGACCGGTGACCAAGTGAAGTGAAAATGGAAGGCCGTTCAGTTTGTTAAAAGTGTTAACATGCCAGGATGCAAACGAGTGAAAAAAGACAGTTTAGTCTCAAGCTGCTTGGTTTTTGTTTGAGTAATTGTGTCAGTAATTACAGTTTAGTGGCGAGGCAGCCTACCTCATTAGTGCAGTCTTCATTTAAGACTTAAAGCTGCTGGATACCGACGTCATGTCATATCTGATGTATTCAGTAAACACCTGTACAGTGTAATAAAGGGATCGGTGACTTCTGTTGATAAAATGCTGATGTGTGTTATTATGTGAGTTCAGAGCTTTGGCTCTGGAGGTAAATGGAGTAGAGCTGGTTTGTTCTTTGTTGGGTGTCACACCACAGTGTTCTTCCAGCTCACTAACTCAGGGTGAATGTCTCTTTCTAGTCTCTGTTAGCTTAGCACGCTGTGCTCTTAGGCCATCTGGGTACAGCTGGGGCCAGAATGGCAGGAAACACACTTGCACACAGATACACACACTTATACAAACATTCTCTTTTTTTTATTTTTTTCTATTCTAACATACCCCAGCCATGCCCCCTGCACACAGACACGCACGCACACACTGTGTTCATTAGAGTGTGTTGAGCCTCTGGTTGAATGGCAGTTGACCTCCACTTGCTGCATTTCTTTTTCGTTGACTAACCGGCCTTTTCAATCTAATGAGAAATTTAGCTCATAAAACCAGGAACCGATAAACGAACCCACCCGCATTAGTGTACGGTAACCCATTTATGAGTGCCGAGCTGCAGCTGGATGCGAAACATGAGACAATTGGGTTTGATCTCGTGAAAAAATCTCCATGCAGATGGAAAAGGCAGAGTTCACAGGTTAAGTCAAAAAATGAAAATGTAGCTGAGAGCGCATTATGCAGTAGAGTCAGCCTATCAGAAGGAAATAATTTTGATTGTATAAAGGACTTAAAATAGAGCAGCCCTGGTGAATGTTTGGCCTTTTCTCATTATTTCTCTTCAACCTTGCCCAGGGTAGATGGACAGAAACCCAGAATCAAAAGATGAGTGAATATTGGACCTGCATCTATCAGGTGACCAGAAACAAGACTCCAAATGAAAGTTCATGTCGCTGTGTATTAGCTGAACATGTGCGTAGGCGGGTGTTAGCCAACAAGTGCACCGTATCAATTAAAAAGAAAAAGTTAAAAAAATCGTAAATTATAAGCGAAAAGATCGAGCTGCTATTTTACAAAGCAGATACTGTATATTCAATTATTGTGTTTTTTGTTTTCTCTATATTTTACTTGCTTAACTGAACCAGAAATGAAATCCATCACAACCCAGATGGTGGTCCAGTTGGGCTAAAAAAAATCATCTGCACTCGAAACCATGTGTAAATACAGATAAAGTTACTTTTTTTAAAAACGTTCTTTTCTTTTAATCTTTTTAATGACAGATCCTATCCAACTCAGTGTTTATTGCCTTCAACTGTTCACCTTTTTCATTTTTGGTATTTTTGCCTGTTATTGAATAACTACAGTAGAGATGGAAAAGAGAGCAGGGGAATGGTATGCAAAAAAGGCTTCAGACTCTGCTTCTGAGGGAATTTTCACCATACGTTATGCACAATAACCACGTGGACACGGTTGAGCTTTTTTCAACTAGTTGTATACTACTATAATAAGTGCAGACCATTTACTATATTGTGTTGTGTAAGGTGTTGTCTTACAACTCAAACTAATATTCGGTCTCCAGTATGTTTCATGTTTTCCTAAAATGAATCAATCAGTCAATGGTGGGATGCAAGTCCGACCATTCAGCTTGACACAGATGCAAATAGCCAACCAGGACTGTGCAGTTTAAAAGTAAATCCAGCATTAAGAAGATGATCGTGAAAGAGATGGTAAATGCTTCAGTCCTCTGTGCCTCTTTCTGCTTTTCTGGAGGGAGGATGGTCGGGGCGAAGAGATGATACTGAGGAGATTCTCTGGATTCATACCATGCATGGGCAGCTGCCACCTCTTATTCATTTGCCCTACAGGCATTTCCTGTCTTTCGGCACGCTAGCTAAAATGCTAGTTTGAGGGGGAGGGTGACAAAGGATATACGTATGTACAGAGAGAGAGAGAGGAAGGATGAATTCATGGGGACTACGGGGGCATATAACCGGAGCAAGGGATGGACACAAACAGATACATAGGCAGAAACAATGTACTCTTTGACTCTTCTTCCCAGTGGTAGGAAGGGAGATGACAGCCGGGGGAAGCGCACAAATCTTTTCATTATGCTGGGCCCCTTTATCCAGTGTTCACACCCCTACTGTCTCCCTTCTCTTTCACTCCTGCTTAGTTATATTTTTCCAAATTGATCCTCTGTGTGCATGTGTGCAGAAAATCTGACGCTCCGTGTCCTTCGCAGGAAGCCTGGATCGGAAACTCACAAATTTGAAGCCACACTGCGTCATTGTCTCATCTGTGGGAACATCAGGACCAGGTTGTCTGCTTCTCATATCATGACATCACTGAGGTAGATGCTCCTCCGCCTTTTCCTGCCCTTTGCATACTGTTCCTATGCATTCCTGACTCCACATGCTCGGTATTAAATCCTGTTAGATGCTCAGCAGGGCTTCGGTGGAAGGGCCTTTTCCTCTTCCTCTTTCCCACCTGCTGACTTCCCGCCAGTTGACATCACCTCTTCCTTAGGCAAACACCGTTCGCAAGCTTTGCTCGCCAGATGAAAGAGGGTGGCAAAATTTTACACCAGTGCAGATAATGACTACGGTGTAATTGCTGTCAGGTTGTTGTAGCTGGATGCATATTTTAGGCTGTTGAGTCACTTGTTTGTGCTGTGTTTCATTAAAGCCCCGCCTTTACTGCTGTCTTCCTCCATGACCCCCCCAAACCCACTAGCTTTGGCCCCCAAATTTACAGAAAACCTCTCATTATCACACTTTGGGAGGTTAATGGATGTTTCCTTCAAGAGCGACAGCTGAATCTGAAAAAAAAAAAAACCCTCTATGAGGAACACATGAGCTTTTTCCGGGGGTTAAGTCCACGTTTAAAGGATGCCGACTTTCTCACACTGGAAGTTGTTCCTCCATTTTCAACTGTAACCGGTTTCATTTTGAATCATTAATTCATATCCAGATAAACAGCAGCCGTAGGCACAAATAGAGATGATACAATATAGATGCGCAGGGCTCAAACGCACACTCTCTGCTCCCTCATTTTCTGTCAGCAGTGTCAAGTGACATTTCATAATTCACACTGTGCGTGTTGTGAGAAAACACGCTGGTCATGCTTCTATAAAACAAGGTAGACAAACCCCCACCCCTCCTCCCCCGTCACTATGCATGCATGCATTTCCTCAGTCACATGCCTCATGCGTACACATTATCGCTTTCACAATAATCAGTTCCAGTCACTTCCAGCTCCTGCTCCCCTCTTTCGTGGTCATTCGGAGAAGCCAGCCACACGAATGATGAACCTGTTCCGACAAAGCGCTAGTGTTCGCTTGCATCTCCACCAGAATTACGCTTCAGCAATATCTGTGTGTGTGTGTGTGTGCATGTTTATGTCTTGAAATTCATTCCCTTTCTTCTCACTAATCCTATTCAAAGCTGTAGGAGGGAAGCACTGGCTAATATATTGATCCACCGTTCACTTGAAAGCAATTTGTCGAGACCGTGGGAGAAGGATTAGGGGAGTTGGGTGTGCACATATGATCAAGTGCAGGCCAGTCGAAACTGAGACAGTGACATACCGCACTATCGGTGTGTGCACTTCATCCAACTGGGTGTGCACATACGTTGTCATGCATGCTGGAGAATGCAAAGACTCTTAAGTACTTTTTGTGCAGTTAGTTTTGCCTGTTGTTCAAATAGAGCTTCTAAAATCTCTGAGCAGTACAATTACAAATTATGTTTGAATGCAAATGAGGCAGTTGACTATATGGATTCTAGTCACATTGATAGTCTTTATGTAATATGTGACGTATAAGAATGCAGACACAAAGGAAGCATTTATACAGTATATTGAGCAATGGCTACTTTCCATAGATATTAATTTGCGGCATAGATTCAAGTTCTCAAACAAATGCCATTAAACACATATTTTGGATCATTTTTGTAGCTTACGTTGATATTTAATAATAGGCAATATGTGTTAACTTTTTCTTATTTTCTTCTCCTAGACCTGTTATATTCGAGATAAGTTTGATATGCGACAAAACAGACTTGGATGTGTGCAAGTGTTAAGCTGGTACTAAACTAATTATTCTGGGGTGTGGCGTAGGTTGCTGTAATAAAGCTAACATTAGCTGTTCTGCCAAGCCTGTGGCTTTCAAGGGAAAATATTTTAGATTACTGCGATACCAAAAAAAAAGATGAGGGCTTGATGGTGCTTGTGAAATGGATATTGTTGTTGCATTTGGAGGACAGATAAGAGGCTTGCTAGAATCTGTTGCAAAGCTGCTCTCATCCTCATAACACAGCAAGCACATGTGTAAGATTATCCTCCCGCCCATACAGAAAGCAACTATGGTACGCGCTCAACTGTTTTATTAGCCCTTCGTTTACATCCAGCATGCAGTCTGGCTTAAATCTATGCACGGCGGTTTCTAGCGTCCACGTGTTGGCGTTTTGCTGTCTCATGTTGCAGAGGAGACATTTAGCTTAAATTACCACTCATTCTCATGACACTGAAACTGTGCAAATGTCACAATATGGACTGGAGGCATTTTTGAAATTGATTTTGGACAAGAAATGGCATTCGCGGAATGATTCAGGGAGCTTCCCATTCTTTTGTGCTGGCCAAGTCATTCCGTGCACGTCCCTCTGAGATATGTTGTTATTGGCAAGCTTTTGTAGATTTAATCCATCCTCTGTGTGCTTTTTCAGTCATACTTCAGCAATTAAATATTAGTTACAATTACCAGAAAAGACCATTAAAGCCCAAAGTAAACCCGCAGACACCCTTAAACAAGTTGGGCTGCACTGGGAACAAATGAGGGCGTTTCTCACTATCCAGAGGGAGCAAACTCTGCATGATGTCAGATCACGTTCTGTAGGAGGATATGCTGGTGGTTTGCTGTTTTGAAAATTGTTTGTGCATTATTATTGGTTTTTGTTTGTTTTTAAATTCTTACAATGACTTTGCAATTTAAACACTTTCGTTAATGCACTACTTTAGTCAAACCTCACGTCAGTTTGATGTTTGCCCTCATCACACCGTCAAGTTAAACATCATCTCACTCCTACGACTGTGTAACACCATTTTGGCCTGGTTTGTGTTTAACATGGTTGTCTTTGTTTTTCCAGCTTAACAGGTATTCAATCCATCTGTCTCCTTAGCCGTTACTGTGCTACCTCAGGAAAAACTGAAAACTCTCAAATCAAATGCAAACATATATGGGATGTTTCTCTGTGCTAGTTAACCTTTAGAGTAATGACTCAATTTGGGGACAGTAGGCCTTGTTCTCCGGGACTCAAGTTATCACTTGCAAACTGTCAAATGCGTTTGAATCACTCTGTGCTGCTTGTGTATTTGCGTGTTTGTTCGTGCACACTCCGAGGAGCCATTTTCAGCCTGTTGCTTAGGCTGGCTGTAATTGTCCTGGGAATCGTCAGCTCTGTGCAATAAATCAGTCCTCTGGTACACTGTGTTCTCCACTCTGGGATGGCCTCTGTGTACGTGTAGTGTGCATGCTTAACATATCGTGAGCAGAGGAAGAACATAGCTAAGAAATAACAGGGGTTGAAAATTACATTTAGAGAGGGAAAGGAGAAAAAAAAAACTTGCAGCTCTCTGTCACAACAGGCTTTTTTAATTTGCTAGAGGCTCAACTTCATTTTTATGCCATGTGAAAAGCCCAATGAATGCATGTAATTGGTGAATAATGAGGATATAAATACATTTCGTATAGTCCTTTTTTTTTGTTTTGCACCTTGGGAGGGTAGCTCTTTTTTGTGTTCCTACTTAATTTCCCCTTCAGACAACTTTGTTTTCTGGGTTTTGCATTTGAAGGTTTGTGTGTGTGTTTCTCAGTTGAAAATATCCCTCTGGAGTGTCACATTGTAGGATAATGCTACAACTCAGAGAAAGAAACTCTTTCTTTACTGTACAGCAGATAGTTCTGCTTGCTTGCTAACCCCAGCGAGCAATTTGATTATACATATTAAGTGCCTCTTTCTTTGTGTGTAATGCTTTGATCTGAACTGACAAGTTGCTAGATTGTAGTGTGTTGCCAGAGGGAGAATTGTTTCATTCTGTGTCATATTAGGGTTATTGCATAGTCACAAGTCTGTTTTCTTGTAGCAGTACTGATCTCTGACCTTGTTGGAGTTTGCTGCTCTCTTTTCGCTTCTCTTTTTTTCTGTTCTGCTCTTATTCATTTTATTAGTTTACTTCTTTCTTCATCCTTGTGTAAAACTGTAATCTTCTTGTCAGGGTAAATGCAATCTGTGGGACACCAGAAGAAACTAATCTTCTCACTATTAACAAAGGCCAAAGGTGCTATCAGGTGCCTCTTTGTAAATCTGCTCAATGAGTACAAAAGAGAAGCCTTTCCCCTGGATCTCATCTTCAATTTTACACACTTACAATGGATCCCCCTGGATTCAGTACAAGATCAAGGCTCACAGCCCATTCAGGACTCTTTCTCAAACTAGTCTCAGTGGAAGAGGACCATTTGGTCACATTGTGTGTGTGTGCGTGTGCGTGTGTGTGTGTGTGTGTGCGTGTGTTTGTGTGTGTGTGCGTGCATGTGTGTGTGCGTGCATGTGTGCGCACACATGTGTGTGTCTGTTTCTCTGCAGTCCAGCGCTTTCCAGTGTTGCTCAGAGCAGCGTGGGGTTCGTTGAGTTTCTAGGGGTTGCTGGGTTCGCAGTGCTGCTGAGAGCTAGTTTGCCCAAAGTCCTGTCCTTGAACTGTGAAAGAATATGCTGCTAGGGAAAGGCTTTTCAGACTGACTGACTGCAATAGTTGAAGTCAGGCCAGCTGACTGGAAGCCAGGCAAGACAAATCCTGGGCTACTCGTAAGTATTACACAGTTGCCAACTGAAAGGGGATGTTGAAGTGGTACATCACAGAAAGGGTTTTCTTGTCACTTTTAATCTACAACACTCGATTAGGCCGCAGTTGTTCTTTCAAAATTATTTCACAGCAAAGAAGATGATGAACCAAATTGGCCTCCGTGTTGTTGATCTTTAGGGCTTCATCCTTCTGACGAAATTTCCTAAACTGACACTGCGATGCAGATTTGCGGGGGTTTTCTCAAGGTGAAATAACAAAATGCTTGACATGTTGGTGAAGCAGTCAGACACCCAAGGGAGTGGAAGGGTCTAAACTGCAAGGAAAATTCCTTCATTCAGCTCCGTACGGCTGCTGTAAACTGAACTGCCCCACAGGACAAGAGCTGTTTTCTATCAGGAGTTCCAGGCTGTAACCAGAGGCCGAGCTATCTAGCTAGCAAAGACTTCTGTATTCAATTATAGCGAAAGCAGAGAGAATGCTAAAACAGTAGGCTGGCATTCCTGATGCAGGCTAGTTTCATGCCGTAACGCACACAACACAGCTCGGCTGTTTTGTGTGTGCATGCACATTTAAACTCACTGTAAACGGAAATATTCGCAAATAAGGATGTTATAAAGTTTTTCTCTTTGCTATCTTCCTCTCTACCTCCTCACCTTTCTCCCACAAGATCCCCTTGAAGCCAACACAGAGAGAAGCAGTGTGTGTGTTTAGGTGCCAAGCAACAACCACCACAGCCAAAAGCTGAAGCCAACGTGGAAGCGCCTTAAGATGGAGCACAAGTAGCGGTTGCTAGATGCTGGCTCCAGCCACTGAAAAAGGTCCCATCTTTTATGTGGACATGCAAAGTTGTTAATTTTCTTCGTCAGAAAAGGCAACAGCCTCAATAAGTTGTTCGACTGTGGAGGTTACCAGAGATTTTTCAAAATTAGAGTTCATTATGGAGGTATTAGGCCT
Organism: Stegastes partitus; assembly: GCF_000690725.1. Classification (NCBI taxonomy): domain Eukaryota; kingdom Metazoa; phylum Chordata; class Actinopteri; family Pomacentridae; genus Stegastes; species Stegastes partitus. Next base: position 70,389 of record NW_007578747.1, read on the forward strand.
TTAACAGGAGTATATTTAGTGGTGCATTTGCTTGATTGACAGGTGTCTCATCCTATTAGCCTCACTTACTGTCACAGATGGCAACAAATTGTAACGCTTGAAAATGTCTGTAGAGAAGAAGCTATGAATGTTCACTGATATCGTTCTCCAGGTTGCAGCCAGCATAACTGCATGTTGGGTATAGGGTGCTCACTGGCTGACCTACAGCAGTTCTTCACTGGCAAGCTTTATGTCCTCATGTACCAACTAAAGCTGCCAGCTGAAGAACTGTTGTGGTCGGCTATTTCCTGCACTGAAGACTCGACACGAGGATAACAACGGAGTCAAGTCCGGCCTCTGACCATCAGAAAATAATGAGCACAGTCCTGTTACTTATGCAGCATGTTTATGTGTTCAGATTCACACCATGACACCTGCTGTATCATGTGACAACAGTATTGCATCGTGGAAGGTCGTCTGTCACTCTGGGTTCATTTAACGATGGCTGCGCGAATCAGTTTTTCTTCTTTCTTTTTTTTTTTTTTAAGTATTGGCACAATTTAAATTTCACCTGGCTTGCATCATCCCAAAAAACACATTTTAGTTGAACATCAGCAGTCTTATTAAGGTGTGTTTTTTTATTTTCTTGTGTCTTGCATGACATGTGAGTTGTTTTGTTAACAAGGAATAAGCAAACATCGGTTATGGATTTTTATATTAAATTACCTTTGAAATTTAATTGACTATTAGCAGATTTCTAGAGTTTAAAAATTGGTCTACTAACATTTTGAGCTCAACAGATGCTAACAAAATAAAGACCAAAAGGTATACAATGGTAGGTATTACATTAATACTTTTAGGAAACTCCTAATTGCTACTATTACTATCTGTGTGCCTAATGAATAGTTTTAAAAAGCCTAAAACTACTAACACTATAAGAAATGAAAGGACAGACAGCTGAAGTCTGCTGTCATCAACATTTTTGCTCTAACAACCGTGAGTGTCATGCAGAAGAGTGGACATATAAACAGGCAGACACACATCTTGCATGTGACCTTCAGCAGTCATAAATCGAACTTCAAGAGAGAGGGCAATGCCCAGAGCAGGATGTGAGAGCAAACGTGTCCCTTTAAAAGCTGCCAGCCAGAGTCGAACAGAGGGAAGGAATGTTCTAGGGCCTTAACAAAACCAGATGCCCCGGCTTACTCTCCCTTGCACACATGCTTCGTGCTGCCTTCTCTCGCTCCTCGAGCTCTTACTTAACACTGCAGATGGAACCAAGAACTGGGCAGACTCCCCTCGTCAGCCTGTCTGAAGTACACTGTCTACCTTTTACTGGCTCCTAGCTCTGTCTGCGCCCCAATCTCCTTATCTTCTTGTCTGCTCCTCTTTACCTCCGAGTCATTATGCTTGGCAGACCTTTTCCTTATCCTCCTTCACTTCAGCGAGACGCACACAAACACGGGAAACACCTACACGGGATTATTCCACTCTCTCCCCGTACATCCTCTCCCGGTAGCACTGCCAGTACTTTGCATTAATGCGTCATAACGCTGCATATAAGGGTCATGCCTTGACCTTGCGTGCTGTGTAGGTTTGTTTCAGGTCAGTGGCTCGGCAGCCTGAGCCCCTCCCAGAGAGTTGGTCTGTGAGTGCATTAAGAGATTGCAGGAAAGGAGGGATGCACGAGGAGAAGCAGCTGCGGGGACATGAATCCACCTGACTCGGAAGGATGGGACCACTTTGCTTTCTGGTAGGATGTATTTGAAAGCATGTGTCTGTGCATCCGTCCACCCTCCCTTTCCTCCCCCTCTCCCATTCAGATGAATCCAACCTGTGACACTAGACCTGGGTGGCCTGTACCTGTGCCAGCTGTTTCGCCAGCTGTGGAGGGTGAGAAAGCAAGAACGGCATCGCAGAAAGAGACGAATAGACAGCTGCTTCAATCAGAGAGACACAGGAACATCATCAAAGGAGGACTGAGTCAACCTACACACCATCAATCATAACGCGCCTATTATTAACTCACAGGGATTTTATCGCAATATAAGCTATTATGTTTTAAGTGGAAAGCACTTGAAATATAATTAAGGGTGTGTAATTCGTGCTCCGTAAGAAATGTCTTGTGTGTTCTTTGTTGATTCATTTCATGCTTATCTAACTTCTCGCAATAGGTTAACTTTTGATCTATAAAAAACACTTAGCTGAGATCCATTTACATCCATTAATGATATTGAGGTTCTGGGTCACCATAATAATTTCACCGGAAGAAGAGAAAGCCTTAGAAAAACATGTTACAGCATTTCCACTAAAATTTCTATCATTAAATGTTAATAGCATATAAGTGCTTTGTTTTAACGTCTGTCAGTCATGTTGCATCTAAAAGGGGGGGTTTCAGACTCACATGTCATGAGCTGAACTACACATTAGTGTTCCGGCCTGCAGGCTTATTGACTTAGCCAACACACTTCCTGCTGGAGACATACATTATACTGCCAGAGGGAACATAAACAATAATCTTCTTAAGGTGTGAGCTGCTCTTCCAGCAGTAATAGCAAGCCCTTACTCAAGCAATTTACTGTATCTGAAGATGAGGTGGTGACTAGCGCTGTACCATAATGTGCCATCGCAGTGCAGTTATCTGCTGTCAGTTGGCACGTAACTAAAATTATCCTGATGAAAATTTGATTTTAATTAAGATTCATTTCTCTCCAAACCCGCACAGATGCCAACGCGGTGTTGCCAAGTCAGTTGAATAGCAGTAAACAGGCCTTTTACGGAGCGCTGTTTGACACTGGAGAGAAAGCACAGGTGAAAAGAACAACACTAACAGAGGCTCATTGAGGTGTCACAGAACGTTTTGTTCAGACCTGGGACATCTCCATGGAATGCAGCCATATTTAATGTCGTCAATTACCCCGGAGCTTTTCATGCTATGATGTTGAAGGAGCGCCTATTGTTTGCCTTTGATTGCCAGTAATTTTTAGTAATAGCAAATTCTCACTCTTGCGGTCTTTTTAATCAACATCAGGCGGGCATCTGCCGAGGGTTCGTTAGCACATGAGCAGCTCAGCAGGCTGTAATCTGTCTTAGCTGTGGAGGCATCGACTGAACTCAGTAAGAGATGAAAAATCCTGAAAGCAGCAAAAGGGAAAGTAGATCCTATGCTGTCTTTTTTTTTGGCAACAAAAATAAACACTTTTTTATGATTTAAGTCTCATCTTTGGTATCTTTGGTTTTGCATTCTTTTTAATGGATGATTGCTCATTTTAAATGCTCGTTTTTGCGTGATCTGTGTTTTAACTTAATTCTGAATTTCAAGCAACTCCAAAGTCAATTAAAGTTGAAATCTCAGTGTGAAGAAGTCAGTTTATTCTTGTAAATTGTACATTTTCATCCACCAAAGGTCAGAGCTTTGCAGCGACACAGAAGCCTCACTGAGACACTTTCTTCCTCCCAGCAAAGGATTTCCACCACACTTTGGAATATGCAGCACAAGTCACATCTTTGCGCAGCATGTGTAGACTTCAGGCCGCTGACTTTGACCCCTAGCTGTTATTAGATTAACTTCAGTTCATCTGGCCCTTACAGAGAAGGTCACAGAAACTTCCTATAGTCTTTTCCAGTGGTTAATCTACCTCTGCTCTATATCTGCTGGAGAGGACATCCGTTTAAGATCTGAGCTGAGTTCCTTATCACTTCTCATCTGACGGCGGGGCTTTCAGTGTAATGGCTAATGGACTGATAGGTGATGTTTTAGCAGACTTGTATAATATATAAACTCAGAGGACACAACAGCACTAATGGAAATAGATTTGCAGATAGAGTTTGTGTAAGTATAGGCGCGAGCTGAGGTTTTTTTTTTTAGACTGACAGTTGTAGTGTCTGCTGCACAGCCCTCGTCTACCTCTTAAGTCAAAGCAGGAAGAAGATCCAAGGCCAGGTCTGAAGAGGTTTACAAACCTCTCCTAAATTCTTCCCTGTGGGTGAAATCATGTGAAAGCTGCTTAGGCAGATTATCCCTGCCTCGACGGCAGCTGGCAGCGAGATCCTTGGGAGTGCACCTGACTCAATACTCGTTGTGACGCAACTGCAGCCTGTGGCGCAGCGTGCTCTCACAATCCGCCGTGACCTTTAGCCCCAGAGGGAGGAGTGCATCCCGAGGCCAAACGCATGCAGGAAATAAACCAGGAGACTAATCAACATACGAGCGATCAGATTAAACAAAATTTAGACATGTTTAATCTGTTACAAATGAAGCATGATAATCACTTAATTGGATTATGCAGGAATGTGTTTTAAGCAATTTAGATTATGTGATTATAAAAGAATACTGAAATACTAAGTGATGGTGAGCGGCACCTAACCTACGTTTAACCCTAAATTTGATTAATCACATATTCTGGAAAGATAGAATTTATTACAGCATGACTCAGCCGAGTAATTTGGTTCTGATATTGTTGTTTTTTATTGTGTTTTTTTTTTTGACAACCTTTTTCTCATATATTTACTTATCAGATAAGAAATTTTAATTCCCTGCACTTTATTCAGCCAGTGTCTGATATTTGCAGCATCCATCAATAAAATCTTTTTGAAAAGGTTTCAGCAACATTCAAAATGAAATCATTAAAAAGCAATAGTTGAAAAAAATGGAAAAAATAAACATCAAAGAAGAAGAACTGTATTAGGAATTATTATGCTGCAGCCACTGTTGTAGCTGCTCCAGCTGATTTTCACACGTCTATAGTCCCTCAACTCCTTTGTGTGTGGACAAATTCAAATGTGATGGATGTGAATATGTATCAGTAGCATGAACATAATGCTCTCCAGCTCTCTGACAGCTGCTGCCACCTGATTTTTGATGGTGAATATCACCATATAGTGAGTCAGCTATACTGTGTTTCGTCCATCATGTGTTCTTATCTATGGCAGCTACTTAAGGACGTCTTAAGCATGTGAAGCTTGTCCCTGTGTGTTCACCCGCAATTTACATGTGGATGGAAAGTGTCATTTTTCTAAATTAGGCGAAGGGATAAGGAGAAGGATGGTCTCATTCCAAGTATATTTTAATGAGGTCCCAGGTGCGCTGTCACCTCGTGAAAACACAATGCGGCAATAAAATCTATGTCGTATTACACTCAGCCACTGAGGACGTTTTATTAAAAATGAAGAGACTTCAGTTTTAATGCTTCACACAGGAGCCTTTGCCAGGTCAAAGCCATGAAGAAGAAAAAATCGGTGGCAGACCAATGCAAAAGTAAAAAATACTTTTTCTTTGCATCTGATGCAGAGGTAATGTGGAGATTGGAGTTTATGAAATACTCTGCTCAAAAACAATTTTAGGGTCTGTTATTCAGCCGCGAAATATACCAACACTGTTGTCTGGACAGCAGCTGTAGTTTTTCATTTGAATATATATACACACACACACACACACACACACACACACACAGTGTAATGCAAAGAAATCAATGTCTCTTTGCTTGTGGGCATGATGAGTAAGCGATAAAAAGTGAAGCAACAGGGCACCAGATAAAATCCTCAGATCTAAGCAAATCCAGTTTCATTTCTGTTCATACTTTGCAGACTTTCTGTGCATTCACTGATCTTTTTTTTTAGTACTTTGCATCCTTTTTATTTATTTTCTTTAACACAAACTCCCCCATTAGTCCCATTTCTATATTCATTTGTCAGTTCAACAAAATAGAAAGCTGAAAGGAGAAACATGACACGGGCAACCATAATGATCTACAGACTGACTCAAATTATTGTAAAATAAATAAATAAATAAAATATAAATTCAGATATTATTACAGAGCAGCTCAAAGTTGTAAAAACAATGTTGTTTTACAACACACAAATACAGCCTCGCAGCAAGAAAGTCACCAGTTCACATCCCGGTGGGAGCACCGGGATCTTTCTGCGTGGAGTTTGCATGTTCTCCCCGTGCAGCGTGGGTTCTCTCCGGGTTCTCCGGCTTCCTCCCACACAGTCCAAAACCATGTTGAGGTTAATTGGTGAATAAATTGTCTGTAGGTGTCAATGTGAGTGTGCTTGGTTGTCTGTCTCTAAGTGTAGCCCTGCGATACACTGGTGACCTGTCCAGGGTGTCCCCTGCCTTCACCCTGAGTCAGCTGGGATAGACTCCAGCCCCCCTGCGACATTAGTGAGGATTAAGCGGTGTATAGATAATGGATGGATGGATGGAACGCAAATGCAGCTTAAAGATGTAAGAAATGGAGCTTTAATACTTGCATGTAAACTGGTTTTCCTTGAAAATCTGTGTATGCCATTCTAAATCCATATAAACATGAATAATAGCAGTTTTGAAGAAATTCTGATCTACAGACAGAAACGTAAAATGCGACGTGCATTCCACAAAACTTGCTGGTTGAATAATCCTTAAGAAACACTCTTTCATCTTGCTTGTACTACTGTGTATGTACAGCAAAATGACAATAAACCTGATTTGATTTGATTTGATTTGAAAATCTTTTTCATCTGGCTTTCTCAACCTGTTTGCACATGAAGTATAAATAAAGTTATATTACTGCTCATGCTCTGTGTCTTCGCGAATGAACACATTGGTTTAATAGGAGCATTCACTTGCTCGATTTGTAAAATTCATGATATGCACAAAACTGTCAGCAACTCGGCTCATGAGAAGTGAAAGGTAATTGTAGAAATGGCAGCAGCTGAAATGTGGTGAGGTCTGGTTTTTCTCTTGCTGTCTTTCTTCAGGGTTGTACAGTTACACTTTAAATGTAGGGAATTTATCACCATGGCCCTCTGTTTTGTCTCAGGCAGCTGTTTTATGGGGAGTTATTTATTGAAAAAGTCAATAACTGTCTTTAGAGTTTCTTGTCATATTTCACTCTATAATGGAGATGACTGTAAATCACATGAAGCACCTCGGTATAAGAAGCGTAACACTGGCATCCATCTCTGCAAAAAAACGGTGAGATTTTGTACTGAGCGAAGACGAAGTGATCGTGTTTGAGTTTTGAATGTATGTTTTGAACATGGAAACACACAGGAGTAGATCCAGTCAAAAAGGAAGTCAGATTTTTGCAGAAAGTCTGATTTATAGCTAAATCCATGGTGAAAGTTTCATGAAATGTGTCACAAAAAGGTTTGAAGTCTGATTTGACACTAATGTAGGGTCAAGGATTGAGAGATTACACAAAGTAGCCTTCACCCGCTCACCGCAGCGCTTAAGCCAGAACTCATCCTGTCTCAGAGGGGCCCCTACTCGTGATGTGTTCTACACATTGCAGCCGATACTTGGCCAGCGTCGAGCTCCCAAAATAGATGGCAGTTCCAGATAGGTGGGCCGTGAGGAGAAAGTGGGAGAAAGTGGGAAAGGAAGTGCGAGTGGGACGCGGGATAATGTAACAAAAGACGAGGAGAAGACCAGCATTTTCATGTGTCTGCAATCTGCTGCTCTGAACTCCTACGTTCACTGTGTGTGTTTGCTGACGTGGGAACTCTTGTCAGACTCTTCACCAAAGGCCAATTACATAATTCTTCGGAAAGTCTGACCAGCAGTGGCCAGACAATCTTATTAAACGGCCGTGATGGGCAGACACACCGACTGAGACATGCAGATGCAGGATCACACGATTTCACAATGTAGCGTGGATGAAAACACACTCGACAAGACAACCACCGTGTGATGTGTTCCCCCTCTTGAATCCACGTAATAAAGCGAGAGCGCAGAGGCCCATACATGTCTATGCGCTGAAGTGGGCCGTGGAGAGCGGAGGCTTACCCAACAGAGTTATAAATAACTGGACGGCCTGCACCTTAAGACGGTTTTGTCTGGGTGGAGGGCGCTCGGAGTTCAATGTAACCTGACAACTTAATCCCTTGTAAGAGAGAGAGAGACAGAGGGAGATTGGTGAACGTGGAGCCGTCTCGGATTTCCAGGCTACTGTTGCTTATTAGCACTTAGAGAAGAACCGCAAACACTGGTACTTTTTTGGATACAGATCAGCTTGTGATGCACATGTGCGTTCATTTAAGACCGCATTGTCCTGCTACACTTTTCCACTCACTCACACATTAATAATTTATTGCGGCTTTAGTATATGTCTGTCACATGTAGGTGAAATCAACTATTTGACTAAAGAAATTGCTTGACATTTTGGGAAATATGCTATGATACATTTGGTTTTCTTTCAAAACTACTGTAAATAAATAAGATATAGCTTGTTAATGAGCCTGGTAGGTGAATGTCTATACCTTCATGTGAAGCCAGGATAGCTGTTTCACCCTATTTCAAATCTTAATGCAATGCTTGGTGGTTCTTACATAACAATTAAGTGGTAACAATATTCTCGTGTAATTCACAGCAAATAAAAGCAACTTTGCCAAAATCTATTTTCACTTTGACCTGAAAGAGGCTTTATTTGTACATTCTTGTCCAAAAATCTAAATTAATTTAACCATTAATAAATGTTGAACAGCAAAACAAGGAGGGAAACTTCCAAGGAAGGGTGAATACTTTTCATTCACACTGTATATGAAAAAATAATTCATATAGAACATATAACATGTTAGTATATTTGGTTGTCCTAAAAATGACTGGAAACAGATTGTACCACGTTAATAGTTCGCTTCAGAAGTCTATTGTATACATTTCATACCTTCAGTTAAGGCCAGGATGTCTGTTTCACCCTATTTGCAAACTTTATGCAAAGTGTGATGACAGGAAAGTCAATATTCTTGTGTAAAAATAAAAGTGAATAGGCGTATTTATCAAACTGTTTCCGTCCTACATTTAATTAAGAGAGAAAAAAGAAATATCAGGAGCAAAAATCTAAATAAACTGGAATCATGTATAGTGATGACTCGTTTATTTTATGTTTTAGAATTTTAATTGACTAGCATTATTTTATAAAATCTGGTTTTACTTCAACATGAAAGAGGCTTTTGGGGGGTAAAAACTTGTCTAAAATACCAAATTACATCCACTATTTAATGTTGAACAGCAGTAAAAGAGGAAAACTTCCAAAGGGCTGTGAATACTTTTTATAGACTCTATGTATGAATAAAGAATTCATTGTTTTTCTCTCAAAAAATATGCTCTGTTACATTTGTTTTTCCTAGAAACTACTGTAAACAGATAACATTTAGATTGTTAATCAGTAAATTTTGTACCTCCAGATAGAACCAGGATATCGGTTTTACCCTGTTTCCAATCTTTATGCAAAACTTGGTGATAGTTACATATATATTCGAAAGACATAGCAGTGGTATACACCTTTTATATCAATATCACAAAAAAAAAGTGAATAAGCTTATTTACAAAAATGCCAATCTGTTTCCGTCTTAAATAAGAAAAAAACTACCAGGAGCAAAAGCTAGATAGCTAAATAAGGGATTCCTAGAATCATATACAGTCATGACTTTTATATGTTTTATATTCTAAAAATCTGTTTTTTATTTTGGCATGAAAGAGGCTTTTTTGGGGGGTAAATCCTTGACCATAAAGCCAAATTATATCAACCACGATTTAATATTGAACAGCAGTAAAAGCGAAAACTCCCAAGGGAATACTTTTTATACATACTCAGTGTGTGTGTGTGTGTGTGTGTGTGTGTTTATTTTTTTATGCAATGTTTTTCTCAGTTTCTGTATTTGTTTGACATGATTGATTAAGATAAGAAATTCACTGAACATATAGATGCAAACATGTGAACCCAGCCATTATGTGCAGCGGTGCTCTCTGCTCACATCCGTAGTAGATCTGAGTATCACTGATGTCAGCTTGACGGTTTTTCAAATTATTATAAATATACTGTAAGACAGTCTGACACGAATTCCTACATATGACGTAACCGTATAAGAGATTACATTGTTTTAATGGTCACATGCACTGTATAATGACGACATTAATGTCTTCTTACTGTAAGTTAGTGAATGTAGGCCACCTTCATGCTTCCTCTAATTTTACTCAAGCAAAAAAGTGGAAGCTGGAACTCATCCTCTAGTGTCACGCTTTGGATTCATGCCCATTACCAGAGGCAGATTTCAGTGTGTTTGAAGTGGGAAGATTCAGCAACCAAGAAAAGCTCTAACCTTTAGATAGATAGATAGATAGATAGATAGATAGATAGATAGATAGATAGATAGATAGATAGATAGATAGATAGATAGATAGATAGATAGNTAGATAGATAGATAGATAGATAGATAGATAGATAGATAGATAGATAGATAGATAGATAGATAGATAGATAGATAGATAGATAGATAGATAGATCAGGCTGACCTTTGATTCAAGCTGGATGCGACGACTTCACTGAGATGGAAAACGCTGCACATGTGTGTGTTTATGTATCTGGGAGTGTCCCTCTCTGTGTGCATCTCACGCATACTTGAGGAAATTGTCAATAGTTGCTCATGAAGACCAGGACCAGCTCAGCGCCGTCGGAGCACATGGTCCACATTACGGCCGGTCAGACACTGCAGCCTCCCACAAGGGCGTGCTCGCCATCAGGCTCTCCAGTCAAGTGTCTGGCTGTTTCAGTGGTCTTCCTCAGTCAGGAAATGACATTGGGTTTGATACAGGGCTTCTGAGTGGATAATCTCTCCCGGGAGTGTTAGCAGAGCCTTCCAAGTTCACTGGGTTTGTGTTCAGTCATGCAGAGTGTACCAGTGGACTGTGGTACTGTAAGGCTGGGATCGATGCATTATTCACATAACTTGGTTTAGCTCCCGAGCTCCAAAGGCAATACGGCCCGGTCTCATTTTAAAGATACAGTATGTAGAGCACACTGAGGTGGTTACGTTATAATCGAGCCAAAATGTGCAGGAGTCAATCTACAGGTTGCACATTTTATGATTTCTCCTTTGATGATCTTAAATCCATGTGTAGTGTCAGTTGCAGTTGCTTGGGGATTTAAATTAGCCCTCAAAGATACATTATTGTCACTTACTACTGCAATTTACTTGTTTTCAGAGCTGTAGTCTACATTTTGTTTGGTACAAGTTGTCAGAGTTAAGCCAAATGGAGAGGTGGTGAAATTAGGTGTAATTAATAATAAAACATATAATAAGGTATTTATCCCGACAGTAAAATAAACATATCCATTTATTTAAGGATTACGTATAAAGAAAAATGTGTCACTATACCCTCATTTACACTTTTTAGAAGTCTAATATCACACGTTTCCATTGCAGACTTATCCGTCCGCTTCAAAAACAGGTAGATGGGTCGTAAGGACTGGGCCAGGTTAAGTGTATTGAGGTCAGACAGGATGGCCGCTTAACAGCACCCGTTTAATCCCATGACCTTGTCTAACCTACAGATTAGACCAGCTTGTTGGGGGAAATACTCAGGTCGATCCTGTCGCTCTCTGTTGGCTGCACTTCAATCACCTTCAATATCCCACTTCCCCTTTCTCATATGCCCACCAGCCCAGCAGAAAAAAAAAAGGTCAATACGGCCCCATCGCATCGCTTGATCACAGCGCAGGACTGCTTTAAACAATGAGCACTAATGACATTAGAACAGGCTGGATTTTGTAATAGGATGACTTCATGGCATTAAATACTGCGCAAACCAGAAAAGGGCAGGCAATAACACAGGAGACAATAAAGCTGTGAGCCAGAGCGTTTCCATTAGGGTAATCAAACTGGAAAACGGAACATTAACACTTCAGCAGCAGGTTGAGCAACGACTGCAGTGCAACACCATTTTGATTTGGTAATTTCAAATGTGACACACCTCCTAGTTTGACATATTGAATATTGGCTGGTAAGAGAAGGGTAGAATCAAAAGAGAGGTCTTGGAAAGAGAAAATTAAAAACTTTTTTTCAAAAACATTTTTATCAAGAATTCTCAAATTATTAGTTTGAAACTTGTCAGAAAAGAAAATATTTGTTTAGTGAAGCCAAAAGTGCAGATGGCAGTAGGTTGTCTGTTTAGTAGTTTGTCCACTTGGTTATAAAAGTAATGCTGAACATAGGTAAATATAGTAGAAACGACAGTAACATGTCTGCTGTTTTATGTACAAAACCAGTTGTTTGGGGTTTTTGTATTTGTCATTAGCCAATCGAAAAACGGGCCTCAAAAACGATGCTTTGTGCCTCGTGAGAAAATAGAAATGCAATGTCATGCATCTGGTATGTGTCTGTTGTTGGGTAAGTTTTATAGCCTTTAATGTTTCTGCCTTTGCATGCTACCAAATGAAAAACATTCAACTCAATCACAGTTTGTTGACGTGCTGCTATAGCAACAGTGCCATCAGACTAGAATTCAGAATTTGGAGCAAATTATACTCAGATGCACTTAACACAGAATAGCACGGGCATGATTTTTTAATGTTTTGACCTCGCAACCCTCTTGTCTTTTTGGCATCAGTGCAAATGATTTCATGAGAACATCCTGCGATCAGTCTCTGGTTCGTCTCTGTGGGCAGGTTACTTTTAATTGTCATGCAGGTGGGAGAGAGAGATCTGTGTGTCTTAGTGAATGTCTCAACAGTGGCATGAGCTCTTGTTGAAAGTAAACAGTAGGATTAGATCTGGACGGTCCTGTTGGGTCAATTACCTCTATTAGCTCACAGCATGGCACAGGAGGATTTGCCTTGTCTTTGTCAGTGTCTCATCAAAACTATACCTTCAATTATTACTGTCAACTTACAGACACCTGGTCAGATATTACAGCTGCAGATATACAGTCTGGAAATTAACCTCCTGGATACAAACTTGCCATAAAACTAATTAGATTAAAATGTGATCTTTTAAATATGACTTTGAATTTATTAAGTATATGTTCATCAAAGAGGATGTCACAATGAAGTGATCACGCCTGCACTTATACACAAATGCTTTGTTCCTCTCATTGATTTTCAATGTTAAAATCACAGCTAGTCGTACTTTACAGTATCTTCTGCAGCTGTGGAGGAGCTTTGTAAAGTCAGAAAAAAAAACAGCCCAGTGGTATAATGTGGGTGTGCGCTGGGACACTTCAATTATTTAATTGAAAGCTTGAGTTAGAAGCTGAAGTTAAATTCCACAGGCTAGGAAAAGAAATTATCAAGTTGCGTGTTTCTGAGTCTTGAGGCATATTTGAGACTGAACGTGGCCACTGCTTCATTAATTGTGTCTTTAATGGAATCTGTAGAAGCTGGTTTGTGAGGAATTAAGTAAACATATTTAGAGACAAAAATTAAATGAAATATAAGAAAGAAAAAGTAGAAATTAACTGTTGGCATTGTCCTTAAAATGATCATTTTAACTGCTGGCATTGTTCTCAATATTAACATTTTAAGGACAATGCCAGCAGTTAATTCCTACTTTTCCTTTAAGATCTTTGCTTAAAGGGAAGTGTTTGGATATTTACGACTGTCTATACATGTATCAGCATGAGTGTGTGCGTGATTCTATCTACACCCTTCTTGTTGCTCATCAACGGACCCAAATCCAGTATTTCCTGTGCCACATGGACACCTTTGCATTAGTGTGTGATAAGAAACAGAGAGCTTGCGTGCACTGTGTGAGTGTGTTTATGTGTCATGTGCATTTGCCCTTTGTCCTTGCTGCTATGTGTTCTGGTATGTAGCTAAAGGTCGGGGCCAGGCAGTGAGCAGGACGGCAGAGGCCCGGTCAGGGGGAGCTGAGGCTGGGAAGAGCTCCAGAGCCAAAGTCCAGCAGCTCTGACGGGAGCCGAGATTAGGACAGAGCCGCGAATATCGCAGCAAAACAATACACATCCTTGTGCACGGGCCAGAAGATTACAGTATAGAGCGCATGAGGAAATAATCAGTTAGCGGGCGATGTATATTTAATTTCCTCTGCAGAGACGGCATTAAGTGGATCAAGGAGTGTAATTTAAGTGCAGCAAGTGATGTGCACACCTCAGGAGTCGGAGCTAATGTGTCATTCCAGAAACTTCTCGCCTGTCGCTACCCGCTGCATGACTTCACAGGACTCCAGAGCAGGCTGTTCCTGAGAGTTTTGCAAGTCAGGACAGCTACAGCATGCACGCATATTCACACAGATTCACACATATTCACACAAATTATCTAGCAGTCCTCCTGTTGGTCAGAAGAGGTACTGCAGGGTCAAAAGTCCTCTCTACCACTGGTTTGAAGAGTGAGTAACTCCGACCTCTGACCTTCTCTGTTTTGACAAGAGGCAAACCATTTGCTTTACACATGTCAAGGACGTATTTTATGGCATGATTCAAGTGGATTCACACAAGGAAAGGAGGATTTTGTACTTATGATATGACCCAAATCAAATCCTTCCCTTTTCGTTTAAACACTAATGTTAGGTGTTAAGCAAGGTTAAATATCTCGTTTCTTATTTTCGTTTTGCCTTTTTGGTGTTAAACCAGCCGCAGAGCAAAAAATCACCACGCTCTTGTTCACTCACAGCAAAAATTTTTGGAAGACCTGGTTGGGAGGCTGCCAGTTATTATGCAATCTCTTCAGATCTGTGGCCTCGCTCTGCAAAGGCCTGTGAGGGAATTTGAGTGTAGAAAAATGTGGTAGCAACATGACAAAGGTTTTGAGAAAATATTACAAGCACATGTGTGACGTAGTGAATGAATACTGTATATGCTAATGTAGGTTTATATGAATATGGTTCGACTGTAACTCAGTTTAGAACGCTGATAGGAGCCAAGGCGAGTGTTTAAATTCCACAGTCATCTGCAATCTATGAATGAAATGTGTGTGCACAGCTTTCCTCCATTTTGGTCACTTTGATAAATATAGCATACGCACAGTTTAAAGAGAGATCCAAATAAGAAATCCCTTGTGGCTGGAGGATTTGAACAGTTTGACTGAACTCTAGCCATCTCGCTTATCCTTTTCAAATCTTTCAAGGAAATGTGAGGGGTGGACTGGAAATCTTAACAAGTTCACTTCCTAATCTAAAGCTACAAGAGTAGAATGTCGCCAATTTTATCATCACTTTTACTGACGTTGTGGTGAATTCTGGACCATTATTCTGGTTAAGTAGTACTTCAGTGCTGGACAGATTTACGAAAGGTGCCTGATTTGGATTCATGCACCGTGTGGAATGACTGCACAAGCAAAAATACTGTATATCAAAAGCTGGAAATTACATTGGTACAAAATTGCATTATAACTCTTGCTGATTGTTTTTTCTTAGTGATTTTTAAACTGCAAACTTGCATTGCATTGGTAAAGATAAAATAACCATTGTAGTTAATGTCATTTTTAAATGCTCACATAGTAGCTATTGCAAATTGTCATATTATATAAAAGTTGTTTGATGTGAGATGAACTTCACTGGTTTGACTGTTGAAATAAAGAAAAAACTGCATTATTTTGTGCATCTTCTGTTATTCAATCCATCATGTGTTTCTTTGTCTGCTCATGCAAATCACAACCTTCAATAACTTATGACTACTAATATGATAATGAAGCATATTCAGTGTTACAGCCATGACATGTATCAGTGTGAGAATATAGCTGATTGACTTTAAGTGACGTAAACAAGAGCAATACAAGCCGATAATAACAATTTCTAATTAATTTGTTCATGAAGACAACAGCAGCTGGTGTGACAGAATTCAGATCCTCATTTGTCCCACACCTTCACACTGCACACTGGGATCTGTGGGCAAACGGGGGACGCTGAAACTCACAATGAAGCTTTGCAAAAGTTCAATCAGAAAATCTATATTCATGCTTATACTATCGATTTACATTTTGCCTCTCTATGTCTGTTTATCTCTTTCTGCTCCCAACTCATCTCGGCTGACTAAGAGCTGTTTTTTTTTTTTTTTTTGGTTAAGCAGATTTTGCCACAACCTCAGAGTCTGAGCCAATCATTAGGCTGTGTTCAAAATTAAAACTGTTTCTTTGCTGCTGTCAAATCAGTGCGACCCTCCTCCTCCGCAATATTCACCTCCATTTTTTTAACAGAACTGCAGCATCCTTCCACCGATCTACTCTGTCCTGCTCCATGTTACATCCATCCAGATTTTCAGCATTGCTCTTTATTCCTTTTCCACCAGCAAAAGAATCTAGACTCCATCAGAGGATTATTCCTGCACAGCTTATGGCAAAAATCCTACCTTAACATTACGATGCCAAAATAGTCAATGACTTCTTAGCTTTTCCTTATTGTGCACACCAGGTCAAATATATACATTTAATTCTTCTTTAAGGCTTTCTCTCCAGTCTCTTAGTTTAATGCACTGGACTGAATTCTCCTCAAACATACAGTAGGTTTGAACAAGTCTAAAAGTTCGATTCAGCAATTTATCTCCTATTCTACATTGGCAGTTGAGGCTCCCTAACCAAGCCTCTGATGGCATTACAAATCTTGCAAACTCATCATTTCCTGCAAGATGCAAGTCTTCAAATGACCTTGAAGAATCAGTTAAATCTGCTCACATAACATAGTGCACCAATCGGTAAACTTTTGAATGGCAGTGGGACTCCTGAACTTCATTAACTACTTGTGTAACTAAACATACATGCAAAATAAAGGCACTTACATTTGAAACTTCTTCCCCAATATTTACACAAAGCTGGTTTTGTTCAGATAGTTCTTTTTTTTCTTCCTCTAGGTTAATAGGTAGAAAATAAAAGTCCACTAACAGTCCACTGTGAAGTACATGTTCGTTCAGGTGCATGACAGATTTATACTGACGTCGAACTGAAACAATATATTCTCGATCATTTACTCCAATATTACATCTGTGTTTCATCCGCTGCCGTTTTAAATCAAAGTGAAAGTTGTGAAGGAGTTTTGACAGACAATACCAAACCATCAGATCATTAGAAACTGGTTCAATAAAAGGTTTTTCAAGCGAGACATGTTCCTATTAGTGTAAAGTGGGTTGGAAAGCATATGTAGGTTTGAAGTTTCTCGTGTTTTCTTTCCAAAGTCAGAACAGATGAAACCTCTGGCACGAATAAAGATATTAGGAATTCTGCTACTATACTGTGCGTGCTTGTGTATTAGTGTGTGATCCATATTTCCAGTTAAGGCTCCGGGCAGCACAGTGTGCACGAATTTGATTCACCATGCAGCCCTCCGCCCTGTCACTTCCCCTAAACCTGAGAGATACGCACACACGTGTGCACAAATGAAAAACAATGGACACTTAGTGACACAGTGCTGTGGCCTTGATCTGAGTTGTGATTGCTGGTGGTGGAACTTAAAAAATATAATTCTGACAAATATGAGCATTGCTTTTGCTGTGTGTTGGAGACCATATTGGAACATTTAACAGATTAAAAGCTAGATATTTTCAGGAGCTGGTGGAGACCAAAATCAGAGCCAAAATGACTGAATACAATGACTTATATTT
This sequence comes from Stegastes partitus, assembly GCF_000690725.1. Classification (NCBI taxonomy): domain Eukaryota; kingdom Metazoa; phylum Chordata; class Actinopteri; family Pomacentridae; genus Stegastes; species Stegastes partitus. The sequence continues at coordinate 87,676 of NW_007578747.1, forward strand.
GTCACAAACTTGGCTCCAAATTAGTACTTTATGTTTTTCTACATTGTTAAGCAACTGTTGCCATAAAACTTTAAAAAGTGATATTATGCGAGCATAAGTTGTGTTTACAGCCTGTCAGACGTTGCAATAATGCAGGTTTAATTGAAAGGAGAATTATATTCATAGTGAAACATACCTACATTTTCAAAAGTAGAAGCTCTAATTAGAATACCTTTCTGAAGTGTGTACGGCATCCTCCTAATAAAAGTACATGTGAGGGGAATTTCTATATATATATATATGTGTGTGTGTGTGTGTGTGTTGTCTCCTAACTTCACTCCAAAAATGCTCTTTCTGTCTGTTCCTCTTCTATTTGCATCTGCTTGGTCAGCTCTACATGTCAATCTGAGACGGGGAGAAAGAAGGATTCTGTGCATGTGTGTGTGTGCGTGTGTGTGTGTGTGTGTGTGTGTGTGTGTGTGTGTTATTCCCACAGCAGAAGCACAAAAGGTTTACACATCCATAAACATTATGCTATGTGCGTATATGCTGTGCGTCATGGAAGCAGCCCTCCCCTGTGTGTTATGTATATGAATGAATGGCTTTTACACAGGGAATGGCTCCTCCCCAGGAAATCCATGACTGTACTTTCCAGAAATAGAGTATTACTTGCTTAAGGTGGAACTACTGCATCATCAATGTGTTTCCAGAAGGACTAAAGAACGATGGAGACCGTGTTGTATAGCTACCTCCTGTTGGCAGGACTGCTGGTAGCCGAACCTGTTCTCAAAGATGCGTGCGGTTGAGCGAACTGGCACATTGGATTTCCCACGCTACAATGTACATGCAGAAAATTCATATGCTGGCACATATAACACACACGAATGCACATAGACACGCTTTGGCACAGCGATAGAGGAAGGTGTAGGCGGTGTGACGCAAGAAATATGAGTCACTCTGACACAAAGCCTTTACAACAAACACCATAGTCATAATGTTACCTCTCCAGCAGGTCAGATGGATTGCTGCTGGTCCCAATACTCTCACTGAAAAAAAATGACCAGAAGAGAGAACAGAGGTAACTTTAAATCACCAATCTGCTGCACAAACCTGTTCTGCAATTTTCTTTCAGGTTTATAATTAAAGATAGGGGCCCAGCAATAAAGATTAATAACCCATTTCTTATTGTTCTTTTAAATTCAGAGATATGATGATGTAAAAGGCTGTAGCTATGGCAACACAAACCTGTCATCCAAGAGAAGCACCCCACCATATGCCCATGTTACATTTTCAGAGTTTCCAGAACCACAGAGAAGGATGAAGCAGCAAAACCAAGACAAAAGACGAACAGTTTCTCAATGATTTAAGTGAACGGAAATGAATGTAATGAAACCGCTCTTGCGTACGTGTGTGAAGGTCGCAGACAAGCGATGCAGCTCTGTGTCATGAGTCTTTTTTTGAACAGCATATCACACATACAAATGTCTCAAAGGCCTTCACGTATCAGCGACACTTTCAAATATCAGGCTCACCCTGATTTAAGTGGAGAACCAACTCCTGCTGCACTGCCGACCTTTTCCACAAGAGGGTGTAGAGTCTGGCTTTGCCTTGGAGAGCTGCCAAGTACATACCGAACTGTTGCCCAATCCTGTTTGTCACATCAGTGGAAAAAAAAAAAAAAGGCAAACCAGACAGTACGTTGCAGCACTTTCCAGGTATATAGAGATCCTATTTGAATAGAGATAAGAGAGCAGACCTGCCTGATAATTCATGATGAAATACTAATTCTTCCATGCTGCTCCGCAGAGGAAACACAAAGCTGTAAAGTTATACAATTCCGAGCGCTGCCAAGGTGCAGTTATGGGCTTTTTCTATTTGTGCAATTAGTATGGAATAAGGCGTTAACACTGGATAATGTTTGAGAATAATTGCCCCCTCAAACTGCTTGCAGACTTTGTTAGCAAACACTACAGGAGCTTTGGATTACACACACATGCACACACACATGCACACACACGGCCCAGATGGGAGACAGATGTTTAATAGACAAGGTCAAGGAGTCCATACTGTAATTGTCTGCTCCACCATTTCTCAGTATTCTCTGCATTGTTCAGATCACCACATCCACATAAATCCTGGAAATTTCCTCTGGAATGGAAACCACGTCCTACTCTCACAGACCTATTTGTGTTTCTGTTCTTGTTTTCTCTCTAACACACACACACACACACACACACACACACACACACACACACACACACACACACACACACACACACACACTGCAGTTCTGTTCTCGTGGTACACTCAACAGATTTTTACTCTTCACCCACACAGACACTGACATGTACACCTAAGCAAATAAAAGCCCCCTCATATTAGACTGATGATATCATGCGTTGCTCTGATAGTAGCTTTCCAAAAATCTTGTTCCAGTTTGTTTTTCTTTTCATTCTGAATCTCTGCTTCTCCCCGCTTTTTCTGGATGTTTCCTGGGAGAAAGTGCTGATGATGGGCCCTGAGCCAGGGATATAACACAGAGAGATGATGAAACATAAGGAGAGGAGGAGAAGTTTCTAATCTCATTATCGCTACCTAAACTAATCCACTAGAATCAACACCTCCGAGTCGTCCACACACTTTTACACGTGTTATACTCCGTGTATCACACACACAGACATATATTGATAAGATATATGCTCAGTTATATAGGGTGATTAAGTCAGAGAGAAAAAAAAAAGATGTCAGATATGCAAGATACGATGCTGCTGGGAGTAGAGGGGATCAAGAAAACCATCCTGCATGGAGGGACCGGAGACATCCCGAAATTCATCACTGGGGCGAAGGTACTGTAGGCCTTCAGTACTTTATTGCTGATCAATCTAAAACAACACTGACAGGCATACAGCAGATATCTCTTTCAGGCTTTCAAGAAACGTATTCGTCATGCTGTACAACCTGCTCTGCGTGGGCCCATAGATATTTCATTACACTCTAAATAAGCCTTTCAGATAGCTGATCTGAATAAATGAAATATGGGTAATTAAAACACAACTCACAAAGCTAGTTTCAGTCTCTTAAATCTAATATTGGGCGCAAATGTAATTTTAACAGATGCGCCTAATTATCATACTGTGAACAGCATCATAGGCAGAGAAAAACCGACACAGACTCAGTTTTACAAACCTCCCCATGTACGATCGTTATGAGAAATATCAAACAAGGCCGATGGGCCATTTTGTTCTTTGATCAGCGGTTTACACATTAAGGTTGAGATGTAGGAGGCATCTCTTAATATGCATGAGATTAGCAATAAAACAAGCAGAGCTGTTCTGCAAGTCAAACAACATGCTGTGTATTTGAGCTGCGGAAAAGTACTGTTTCAAAGAAAGCTCGCTTATCTTTCTGCTTTGGTGAATTCAGTTTCTTTTGTGGATTCTATCAACTCATTATATTTTTTCCCTTTAAACTGGTAAAGAAATGTCAGCGAAATTGCGAGAGAAAAAAATTTAAAAAAAGAAGAAGAAGAAGAAAAAATTAGCTTGACAACTCGGATAATTTATGTACTAATTATCTGACTTAAACATGTAGCATTAATATTATTTGTTAATTTAATTTGGAAAAACTTAATTCAATTGTGTTTTACCATTTGAAGCAATTCATTTTGAGTACATCACAAGGTATGATGAAGATGCGTTTGTAATGAATTACGTTGTTAGTTGCACGTTATGGATTTTCAATTATTTTTATTTTTTTTTAACTGCTTAATTATTTAACATCATCCTTTTATTTTTTGAAAACCTCACAGGATACACTGAAGGAGAGTCCTCAATTATTTTGAACAGTGCCTGGGTACATACAATAAATGCAGATGCAACTGGAACTGAATAGCAGTAAAAGAATAAGAATACATAGATATAATTTCTACATTTTCAGATCTGGGCTACTGATCAGAAGATCAGGATTCAAGCTGAAGCACTATGATGCTCCAAGGCCCTGAACTGTATCTGCTGCATAGTGCTGGAGACTTGAAATAACAATGTCCCCGGTGAGATGAATAAACTATATAGAAAAAAAAGAAGATGCACAAAGACAGGAACATTCAAGTTCGTGCAATTCCCACTGGCAGCCAGTAGAGGTTGATAGAAAACATATAGAACTCAATGCCTCATTAATGAAAGCATCGTTTCCAGAGCTTCACCAACACAGTTCGAACTGGATCTTTTTCTTTCTTTCTTTTTTTTTTTTACAAAAAAAATTACAAGTCTAGTCGAATACAATCTTATCTTTTAAGCAAGAAAAATAAACATTTTCCACATATGAACTCATTCTTAAATATTTCATGGATGTTATATGTAGTTTTGCAGTTTTCCTGTTCATGCCAACAGCAGACACTCTTGATGATGGCTGACTGACTATATTATCATTCTTCTGTATCTTTTTTTACTGTTTGCCTAATAGTGTTTACTTTTGATTTGTGATGATACGCATTTCACATGAGGTTCATGCATTCATTCATGACTTGTACTGGTGCTCCTCATAAAGGAGCAGTTTCTGCACATGGTTTCCCCTTTCCATGGACATTACACAACCAAGCAACCTTGGCATGTCTGTCTGTCCTTCCTCCTGTCTGCCTGCCCTGTTGAATAACTGAGCTGTGTGAAGCTCGTGACATAACATTTTTGTTTGGACTGATGTGTATTTGCATTTAGAAGGCCCATATTTCAACAAAGCATGTTGTTTTTGCCTTTTACTGAGTCCTGACATGTGTCTGCACTTCATCCTTCAGTTTAAATGTACACATCTTTGCAATTCGAAGTACTTTTCCTCACATTGTCCAGACTGTATAGTTTACATGGTTCTTCTCCCAACATGCTTGGTTCTAGGTGACGTTCCACTTCCGCACCCAGCTATGTGACGACGAACGTACAGTGATCGATGACAGCAAAGTGGTGGGGACACCCATGGAGATAGTGATTGGAAACATGTTTAAACTGGACATCTGGGAGACTCTGTTGTCCTCCATGAGGATCGGTGAGGTGGCCGAGTTCTGGTGCGACATCATTGTGAGTGACAAGAAAGCTGCAGTTTGGCTTTTATCTGTAACTTGTTTTTAATGCAAAGTGGATCCTAGTCCAAGAGTATTCTGAAAGGTGCGACTGAGACAGAATGACTTCACACTGCAGATGTGGAAGTTATGGAAGCTGCTTTCAATAACGAGGAAAACAAAACAACACAATAAGACAAGTTTTATGTGCTCCACTTACACATTTAAAGCCTAAACCTGAAGCACAGACATGACGCACCCACCTTGAATACTTGTGAACTTCTTTAAAACTGACTCAACAGGTTGCCATGAGAACAAAAACTTTACATTATGCGGTTTATGAGAAACAATCATGTGGTGAGTCAGACACATGTGATTCACTTTCAGTTCGGTTTCACTTTTAATTCCGTGCATATTTTATTTTACGGATGAGGTTTTTGTGTTACCTTTTCCTAGTACGACATCTGTTGTCTCATACACTATACATTTATATATCTGGTATCTGTATGCACCTATAGCAGACACAGGTGTAACAAAGAAAGCCTTCTACCTCCGAATTCACACATGTAACTTATGTAATCTATAATTTGTTGTGTCTGCTGTGTGTGTGTGTGTGTTGCACACTGTCAGAGACAGATGGGTTGAGGCATACTGTCATTAATCCACAGCAGCCTCACTTTTCCCTAATCGGCTCTGACTACTGCTGAATCAGCACTACTGACTCCCCTCCACTCTGATTAGATTTGATGGGGCTTAGAGCATTTATTCACTCTGAACAACATGGCTGCAGCACACACTCTACTGGATATGCGGTGCACTATCACTCCCATCCAACGGAGGGAAGCCTTCACTTGTTGAACTGAGAGGAAACAGATTGGAGGGAATGTTAAAGAACTTGCAAATATATTTAGATGAATTTTTAATCAGCTTTTTGATCAAATAAGTAGAAGATTGTGGTCATCATGTTGATTTTGATCTGTTTGAAAGCAACAAAATGACATCTGTGAAGAGGAATAAACAGCACGACACTAAATATACACAAAACCCACAAAATGGTTATACGTTTAGTGTCTTGCCTATCCCAGACGTGCGTTCCACAAAACGTACTAATTAAATGACCCTGAAGAAACTCTCTCTCATCTTGCCTGTACTACTGTGTATGTACAGCAAAATGACAATAAGCTTGATCTGATTTGACATTTTCTGTGTGTTTCAAATTGTGATCCTGCAACAACTTTTTTTTTAAAAAAAGTTGCTTTCTAAATGCTAAAATATAATGTGTAACTGAAATAAAAGGATTAGGTTAAAAGTAAAATTCAATTACAGCAAAACATCCAGATGTTAGAGCAGTGTTCTGTCTGTTGGATTTTTACATTTTAAAGTAATAAATTGCATGTGAAGAGTGAGAAACATTCAAAATGATAGAAGGGTTCATCTTTAAAGGATACAGTGACACCTTCACATACTGCAAAGTCTGCATTTAAGGGGAAAATACCATAACACAGAATTCCCTTGTATTTTTTTTCTCTATTTGGATGACTATAATGCTTAACGCAAAGCTGCTCCACAGATACAGAATGATGCAAAACTTCATGGGTTGAGCACATTTGTAAGCCACAGGTATTAGAGGCAGTTTGTCATCCACTGTTAGAATCTCTGACCTCCAACCTCTGTGGTTTAAAGTTTTGAGCATCGCCTTGTGATCCTCTCTCCCCTCCAGCACACTGGCATTTACCCAATTGTGTCCAAGAGTATGCGTCGCATCTCTGAGGGCAAAGACCCGGTGGACTGGCACATCCATACGTGTGGCATGGCTAACATGTTTGCCTACCACAGCCTGGGCTACGACGACCTGGACGAGCTGATGAAGGAACCGAAGCCGCTCTACTTTGTCCTGGAGCTAGTCAGGGTGAGAAAAACACTCATCTGTGTGGATCTGTGTCAATAGAGATCTTCCCAGGCATGTAAATTCCAAAAATGATCCTAAATTGAGGAACAGACCTGCTTTTAGATGTGCTTTACATATCAATGCCAACAACTGCATTGTTTTAAAGTTCTATAATTGATTGAAAACTCACTCCAGTGTGTCTATGATTGACAGGTGCAGCAGCCCAGCGAGTACAACCGAGAGTCGTGGGCTCTGAGTGATGAGGAGAGGCTGAAGATAGTTCCAGTGCTGCACGGCCAAGCAAACAAACTGTACAAACAGGGACGCTTTCAGGACGCCACGCAGAAATACAAGGAGGCTATCATCTGCATCAAGAATGTGCAGACGAAGGTGATTGCATCCAACAAGTGGTTCAAGACAGAATCCCAAAACACCCGCATCAAACACAGATTTGTGAGAGTGCACTGAATCTGAACTACTTCCCTGTTCAGGAGAAGTCATGGGAGGCCCCCTGGTTGAGGCTGGAGAAGATGGCCAACACCTTAACGCTGAACTACTGCCAGTGTCTGCTCCGCATGGAAGAGTACTACGAAGTCCTCGAACACACCAGCGACATTATCAATCAGCACCCAGGTTTGTCTCATGACTCTGTTTTCATGGATTGAGGGGTTTCGATTTTTTACTCTTTTTTTTTTTATTAAAGCAGAAAGAGTTTTCTTTGCCCAGCAGCTTATCACATTCCAGCTAGTAGATTTATGAGTGCGAAAGACTGTCATGCTGTGTAAGCATTATAGTTTATTCAGCCTTTTATGCGTTGGCCATGTTTTCATAGTGTGAGTGTGTGAGTGTGCAATTTTTTACGGTCGCTGTAAATGTAACGTTTCATGTGCCTATTAAAGTCTGATCTTATTAAAGATCTGGTGCCTAGTCTCAGTTCATAGATGAAAATGTGCACCTAAGATGCAAAAAAAAAAGAAATAGTTAAAAGAATTCTTTGTTGCAAATACTTTGCTCACTACAGCACCAGCAGGGGTCACATGCATGCCTGTGTTTGTTGCTCCAGGTGTAGTTAAAGCCTTCTACCTGCGAGGAAAGGCCCACATGGAGGTGTGGAACGAGGCGGAGGCTCGGCAGGACTTCAGCAGGGTTCTGGACCTGGACCCTGGCATGAAGAAGGCTGTTAAGAAGGAGCTGGCCAAGCTTGCTGTGCGCATGGAGGAGAAGAACCAGGAAGACAAGAACAAGTATAAAGGCATGTTTTGAGCCGGCAACACTGAGAAGGGATCGACTAAAGAAGAGCAAAGGTGTTACATCACAAATCTCTAAGCTTTATTTTACCTTTAATTAGCACAAGCAGCTCTCTGCACAGAATGTGAAAAACTCAATAAAATGATCCAGCTTATTACATCAGCAACTTAAAATCAGCTCCCCTATTTCTGGCTGTCTTTCTTTTCATCCAAACTGTGACCAAGACAACTCTCAAACCTCTATTTTGGTTCATACTTTTAGCCGTTTTACAGGTGTGTGTATGTGTGCATTTTCATCTTAATGCATAGCGAGGCCTAAACATGTACCTAAATGCTAAGATTATGAATGCATTAACGAATTTAAGTCAGGTTAATTATTGACAAAGTTTGTTTAAAAGAAGTATTTAGAAGTAGAATTAGAAGAAAACTTTATTAATCCCTTCGGTACAAGACCTCAGGGAAATTGCAACAATTTCCATTTGCTTTCACACCAAGTGCTAGATGAGAAGATTGAAACCATCCTGATCTGTTATTGACATATAGCAATTGTAGCCAGGGGCAAGTTAGCTTAGCATAAAGACTGGAAAGAGGGGTAAAAGGCTAGCTGAGCTCTGTCTGAAAATAACTTAATCTGTTAATTTTACTTGTATATCAAGTGAGCTTTAGCATGCTTAGAAGTGTATTTTGTTATTTTTTGTCAGCTAAGCTAACTGGTTGTAATTGTGCATTTACTCCACTGTACAGATGTGATATCTTCTCATCTAACACTCAAAAAGAAAGCAAATAAGTGCATGCCACGAAATGTCAAACCATTTCTTTAAGGCCACTGCTCAGATTTGTTTTGTCCTTTGTCGTGTATTAGAAGACTCATCTATCATCATCTATTTACTTCTGATTGATAAAGCCAATAAAATGTTGAAATAACTTTGTTGAACTTCTGTTTAAATGTGCACTCTGATCCCAGATGTTCTATGAGCCAATGCAGTCGTCATCAATGTATGTCTTTATTTTTTACTTTCCCGGTACATTCCCTACATGATGTTGACTTAAGTAGTGGCTGCATTGGTTCAGATGTGTTATTACAAGTTGCAAAAAAATTAGTTCATCCTCGAAGTCATGCAAGCACGTTGCCCTTCCACAAGGTGGAGCTCTGACCACAATTATATGTCTATCAGCATGAACCCTGCTGGAGAAATTATCCTGCATCAGCAGCATTCACATCACAAGAGTCTTGGGGCTTGTAAAAATAACAAGTTACTACTGCCTGCCTCCCTTCCTTGCGAGCATCTGTACACATCCAGAGCTTCCTGTGGAGTGTTCAGTGACGAAGCCTTAAAGTCAGAAAAAAGACTTAAGATATCTTTGTTTACAGTAAATGCCTGAAGATAAAGAAAAGGCAGTGAAAGAGTGCATCTGAAATCAGTTGTAATCGTACACTGGGATGAAATTCTAGACAAACAGCATGACATCTGCAAGAAAATCTCTTCCTATTATAGCAACAGAAAGAAGATAAGTTCAGATCAAGTGAAAAGCTTTCAGCATGAGTGTAAGTGTCCTCTAAAATCCTATCACAGAATTCTCTTTCTGCTACACACCAGACTCCACCCTTTGGCAAAGGCAGAGCATGAAAACAAGCTTCACATTACACTGAATGGGGCCATCAGGGCCTTTTTTTCAGTTAATAGAAACACTCTCATCTCAACAGCTTCCCAGAGATAAATGATCATTAACACAAACATATCACATGTCCTCTTGATGCAACTAATGCAGTGCCTCAGCCCCAACCTGCTGCCTCTAATGCATCAATGCAAACATTCCCCTCCAGATGTCTCCCACCAAAATCTATTTCCAAAGTCGAGGAAAACGCATCATAATTATAATTTTGCTCACACATCACACTGAGAGCTCGGTTTCATTCAGGGAATCCCCATTCATCACGATCTGCACTGCGCCCCCACCATCAGGTCACAGTGGAGAGCAGCAGCCACCCTGGGAAATAAGGCTGACGCTAATGCACCATCTAATGATGAGGGAAATCAATAGGAGAAGATCAGAGAGAAAGAAAAAAAAGATACTGAGATACTTTACATTCCAGCCCAGCCCATCACAACCATCTTTACGCAGTTCTTAGCGCCGAGTCTCGTCCTGTCTGAGTTAACAGACAGACGGTGGTGGAACACAGCGCTCACTAGACACCAGATGCAGCTGATCTCCAGGGAATCCTCATTCTCACATCGAAAAAAAACATGTTTCTTTGCAAAATTACACACCTCAATTCTTAGTGCTACTCAGAAAATAGATGGGAGTTTATTTTTGGTGCGGGACTGTGCCATTTGGAAACCTTGCAAAAACACGGGACTCCAGTAAATTCTGCATAGCAGCACAATCCGCCGCTGGCTTTTCTCCATAAACCTCTGGTGCTGGTGTTGAGAAGAGGGAAAGAAAAAAAGGGGGGAGGAAGAGAGGAGAGGAGGAGAGAGGAGGATAAGGAGGGGGATACACAGCGCTGCTTCGCCCTGCTCCAACACGACACGCGTCAAGTTAGCTAGAAGAATCCATGTTTATACTGGAAGTAGGATGATCGTGATTTCAACAATAAAAGCATATACGGGCACGGTTTAGGAGGACAAAAAATAACCGAATTAATATGATTTTGGGGTCTGCCTGTTTTGCTCTGGACTGTACGTTTTATTTGGAATATATTTTGTTGTTGTTTTATTTTCTATTTTATGTACAAGGACCTGCAAAACTTTTTTTTTTTTTTTTTTTTTTTAAACGGTGCTTTTTTCATTTTTACATCATGTTCTCTGAGAAAATGCTTTTCTTTCTAGGAACTTTTTTTAACCATTCACATAGCATTTTTTGGAAGCTATTTGGGGCTCATTGTCTTTCTTAAGGACACTGAAACAAGGACACACCGGGTCCCTAATAATCAGTCAGCTTTCTTTGTCATTTGAGCTATTCAGTATGTACAACTGGAGCATTTATTCCTTCCTAACATACACTGGCTTACAATTGAGCGTTATAGAAAATATAATAAATACACAAAAATTATTATTATTATTATTTTTAATGAACAAAAACCTATAAGGCTGCTACCTGGATATGTTTTAGATCTTACCTGACACTGAGGTAGTTCACCTGATTGCCTAAAAATAGAACTAAATAACAACGTTTTAATTCAGTACAGGTTAAATATGTTCAACTGATTATCTGGTGCACTGATATTCATTTACTTCGATGTAAAATGGCCCTCGTGTTTAAAAGGAGAAGCTTTTATTTTGTTATCATTTACCGGATGTGCTCAGATTAAATACGGTAACTTAACAGTGGTCCCAAGTTGAGTTGAGTGTCTGCGCTGCTGCGGTGAGGAGACAGAGGAGGAGAGGAGGAGAAAGTGGCTCATCTGATGTCTGCTGTGAGAGAGACGCCTCACCTTCATCCTTCTCTCCTTTGACAAGAAAAGAAAAGATCTTTAATCTACTTTTACACTGAGAGGAAAGTGGTGGGACTTGGATCAGGACGGGCGACAGGAGATCTGGATGTATGACAGAGGAGGGGAGGTTTTCTGATCTGAGCCCCTTTGGACATGACTGAAGCGGCGGACGTGAGGGAAGGAGAAGGAAAGTGATTCAAGAGCAGGGAGGATGTCTGCAGGGATGATTCCTTCTGATTTTGTTCATTTGTTTTAGGGAGTTGATCCATCACATCCGAGCTCACAGAGCGCAGCACCTTTTCAGATCATCTCATTTGCAGCATCCACCACGCCTCTGCTGGAGACCTGCCTCCTAAAACAAGCCCCAGCTTGATTATTATTAGCTTGTAAAACAAAAAACAACAACTTGCAATCAGGCGTATTATGGAATGTCACCTTTCTTGTGATCAAATTTAAAATCAGCTTTGCAAGTTTTGATATCCTGATATTCCTGTAAGTGAGAGCTGAACATGGCCATCAACACGGACACCGACTTCCTCAAGTCCAACTTGGGTGAGGGCGGCGGAGGAGGAGGCGTCCAGCCGGACTTCCACGAGACGGAGAAACTCCTGGCGGTGACCACCGAGCCCGGAGGCAACGGGATGAAGATGTCCACCTCCTTCACGGTCAACATGGGCGGAGACAAGGGCCTGGAGGCCGATCAGAACGGCCACAGCGTGGCGGTGAGGTCGGGCTCCGCCGGGCAGCTGGCCGCCGCCGCCCCCCTCTCCCCCTCCAAGGCCAGCCTGAGCCGCTCCTCCACCGGGAACGCCACCGTGCAGGAGACCCCGAAGCCCAAGGATTACCTCATCCTGGTCATCCTGTCCTGCTTCTGCCCAATCTGGCCCGTCAGCATCGTGGCACTGGTGTACTCCATCATGGTGAGTATGAAAAACTGACAGAAAATCAGACTTGTGGAGCTCAGAATGTGGCAGCAGTTATGGATAACAGTCACGAAATAAAGATGCTGATGCTGGAGAAACAACATCTCAGTACTGGATGATGTGTTTAAATTAATCTAACATGTAGACCTGCTGAAAGGGCATTTGATGGAAAAACAAACAAAATAAATTTAAAAAAAATAAACAATTAGATGAAAATACCAATGTTTAATTGTCATGTACCTCAGAGACTTAGTAAAATTAGTTATTCCCTTTTAATGATTGCTAAATATGTGACAGAATTCTAAAATGTGACCGATTCACTGAAATTATTCAGTTTAATAGATGAAAAAGTGAAGGAAAATACACCCTGTTCTAGCAGAGGATGGTACATCTTGAATGCAGGAATGTTTTTTTGGTTTTTTTTAATCACATTTTTACATCAGATTGAAGCACTTGTCTGCATATTTTGATATCTGAAGGAAGTGAGAGCAACATTTTACAGAAAGTGAATCAATATATGTAGGAGGATGGTTGTCCAGCTGCTCGAGAGGGAAAATATCCACCGTGAAATATCAATATATCATTGAATACAGTTTATACTGTACTGTTTTAGATTGATTAGTTCAAAAATGTAGTGATGAATGAATGAATGATCATGATAAGCCCAAGAGGACATGTTCAAATGACTGAATTTGTCTGGCCACCAGTCCAGAATTCAAGTATGTTAGATTTGCTGTATAAAATCCACACATTTAAGAATCTGACACACACACACACACATGCACACACCCACACACACACACACACACACACACATGCACACACCCACACACACACACAGTGGCTTCACTGCCTCGTCAGCTTTCCCTTCGCTGAGGCTTTAAATGATCTCAGGTCTGCTGCTGCCACTCAGGTTTGCTGCTGCTTGTTCTGCTTTAGAGACACTGACACTCGATTAATCCTCTCACACAAAGTTTCAGGACACTGGAAATGCTGATACAAGATTCAGCCAAGACGCCGCAGCCTGTCACATGATGCTTGATGTGCTGCTGCTGCTCGGTGCATCGCTATTCAGTAAAACTTGGTTATAGACAATAAGGACCCTGCACATGGTCCATATTCAAATTGCAGCACATTAGTCTATGACGCTGACGGTGCACTTTCCCGTCATCCGCCTCTGCAGTGGTGAGAGGTTTGGAGCAAAGATGGTGGACTTTGTTATTGATGGCTGTGAGAGCTTGTAGCTTAAAGTATTTCAATCAGGCAGTGCAGGAGCTGCTGGGTTTATGTCTGATTTTGACGTGCAACAAAAGCACAGACATGGTGTGAAGCGCATCGCTTTCAGTATAGATTCAATCACATTTTAGTTTTTACTGTTAACCAAACCACATGGGACCAGAAGGAGGCCTATCGATGGCGACCCTTCCTTCACTTTGAGGAATAAAGTGATTAAAAAAGCACATTCAGCATCCAAATACACGATAATAAAAGAATCTGGTCAACTTTTAGTTTCACATTTTGTCTTTAAACTACATTTGTGCAAGTTGATAGGATAAAACATCCTGATAGAAGAAGCTTTGACAAAAAAAAGTGCCATGATTTAACTGTCTGAGCCCAATAACAGTCTATCGTCAGTCTGTTCCTCTGAACTTGAAGCTCCATAATGGCAGCTTCAGATGTGGAAAACTGGAAATGCTGGATTAGAAAAAAAACCTGCAAATGCAAGTCGTTCGATATATATTTCAATTAGGTAATTAGAAAAGTAACCCTGGGTTCAGCAATCAATTATGGTAATCAATTAAGTTATTTATCGTTATGTAATATTCTTACTGTACTGTGTGTGTGTATGAGGCTGCTGAACACTTGTACACCTTCTGGGGGTGGGGGGAAATCCCACTTGTTGTCTCACACATTTTACTGTGTACGACATGACTCAGGAAAAAAATCTTTGGTATTCTGGTCTGCGAGGTCACTGAAACCAGCTATCTATGTCAAATCTGCTGCTCAACTGTACTGAAGTCTTTTGTTGCCCAGCAGTGATTCACCTGCGTACGAGGCCTACAGACTGCTTCAGAGGGATTTTATTTCATTACTGGTCAGAAGTGTCACGAACAGCAAGTGTGGAGGAATTTAGAAATTTATTTTACTTCCTTTAGTTAATTATTTACTTCTGCTGATCCAGAATCTTTCCAAATTCTTCCCCTATTGGCTCCAAAATCTTTATGAAGCTTCAAGTACGACATCACAAAATACAAGAAATACAACAAAATACATGCAAACTGTGCTGTTTTAGAAGATTTTCTTTTGACGCTCAATTGTTTAGTGCGTGTTCTGCGAAATCATAAAATATAATGGAATAGCAGTAGAGAATCCAAGTTAGTTGCTGTACTTTTTTTTTTTTTTTGCACTTTGCAATCAAAACATGTGGAATTTGAAATGAGCAAACTGAACCATTAGGGCCCGAAAGCAACAACAACACTGGATCTTCGAGATATGAAACAGCCAAAGTAAAGCTGAGCAAAGTGTGTTGTTCTGTGCCTCCACCGCTTCATGTAATGCGTGCACCGCTGAGTGTGTGTGCCTGAGCCAGGAAACAACAGCAGCGAACGCAACCCACTGTAACTGAGTCGCACAGATAAATACGGCTTTTGACAGGCTCCTGCAGTAAGTATCTGGAACGATTCTATCAGGAGTCTTTTAGTGCCATCAGTCGTAAAGTCTGTTGTGTCAGGGCTTTACCTCCCGTTGGCCGATGGTGGCTTCGTTTCTATTGGCACGGCCATTTGTGTTTTTCCAGCACACTTTACTTCTGACACTGTTACAGCAGCCAACTCTCACATCTACAGAAAAAACGAGGCAAAGGCAATGCAGTAAACCCATTAGTTCTGTAATATCACTCCTGCGGGCCCCACACACCAAAGGGAATATCAGGCAGTATCCACAAGACAGCCTGTACTTCCTCGAGCCATCATCATGAACCCACTGACATTCACAAGTCAGCTGCTTGCTAATGGCATTGAGAAAGAGGGAGAGGGAGAGGGGGAGGGGGGGTGAGGGAGGGAGAGGGTGAGGCTCCAACAGAGGGCAGAAGAAAGAAAAGTGAAGGAGGGAGAAACTGGAGCTGGCCACTAACTCAATAGAAGGCGAGAGAAGTCAATTTAGTTTCACTGCAGAGGGCAGATTGCAGCAGTTAGCCAGCTCTGTGGCAGCGATCAACATCATCTCTCTTTCCTGGGGGTAAGGAAAGGGGATACGGGCCTCCCGAAGAAGATCAAAACATCATTCGCTACAAGGGCAGATGGGCGTGAGGGAGACAGCAAATGGGCATAACGTAGTTCCTTCCACTTGATTAGAAAAGGAACCGAGTTTAGATACCACAGCGATGTCGGATGAGTGCGAGCAAGTCCGAACAGGAAAACAAGAGGGTTTTCGGTTTATTTTTGCTGAGAGCAAATGAGCCAGAAGTGATGTGGTTGATACCACATGATACAGCTGTGGAAGTGCACGATCACTACTGAGTGCTGATACCCTTATCGGCCACGTGAAACGGATACTTCTGGTAAATTGAAGAGAGAGAAGAAGAAAAAAAAGTGCTGTTAATGATTTTAATGAGGGGACGTGAAAGGAAAATGATGAAACTCTAGTTAATTATAAACAGGAAAAGAAAGTATCTTAAGTGGCAGCTTGATAAAAATAAAAATAATGATAAATAAATTAAAAAATGCCACAGCAGCATATTGAATTGTTGATGAGCACATATAGCTGCCTTCAACTTCACTGACCTCAATTCGTGCCAGAAGGTTTTCTGCTACTTTAATAGTCATGTACTTTCATGTAACATTTACTATGTTATGTACAAATTATTAATTTTAAAACCTGCTGCGAGCCATAATCAGGTAATTTAATTCTAACTTTAAACTGCACTAAAGACATTATTTTAGATTGAGTATCACTAACAAGTGACATGTGTACTGTGTGTATTGTGGCGTATGTGTTCGCAGGGACAAACCAATAGTAACTCTGCACTCCAAGAAGCATTTTAGATGATTGTTTTGGCTCTTTGGCGTGCAAGTCGTTGATCATTTCTCTTGTCAGCAGCAGTTGGCAGCTAAAAAGTTCTGATAAATCCACTCGGCTGCTCACCCAAAGTTTCGGACTAACTGGTGAACACAGTGGAGCATTTAGCTGCAACAGACCCAGAAATTTCCCTCAGGAGCTGAAAAAAAACCCCAAACAGAGCCTGTTCCTAACTGCAGACTTGAACAGCTTCTACCATTTTACTGTATTTTTACTGTGACTTTAAGTCATGAAATGTGGATGAACAGAACATAAAACACATTTCAGAAGTTCAACATCCACAGAAACAAAGAATATAACTATAAGAGTGAGGCGGCAAACACCAAACAACAAGGTAGGTTTTTGAGTTTTAGTTGTTTAAACAGCCAAAATGAATCATAATTAGGTGAAAATCAGTTGAGGCTTCACTGAACCTTGTAAAAGCGTCTCTCTGTAGTGGTCGAGAGTGCGTTGCTAACAACAGGAAAAACTTCCATCCATCTTCATCCACCACCACTTCCAGCAGCAGCCCGGCCTAAAAGCCAACTTCCAGCTGGCTGCCGCCACAGATCTCTGACAGATACTCTGGTGGGGAAGGCTTGCGGCTGGCAAACACAGGAGATGTGCAGTCAATTATGGGGATTGGAGAGGCTGGGGTAATAGGTTTTTACAGCCCAGTGTAGCCTATCCCAGTAATGGGAATGCCCAAACTGCAGGAGCATTATTGCACGCTCTGCAGATTTGCCTGTAAAATATGGACTCGCAATGCTGCACTGGAGGGATGACTGTGTGTGTGTGTGTGTGTGTGTGTGTGTGTGTGTGTAGGTAAATGACTTCTTATTAGCAGTCAAATACTGCAGAGACTGTGGGAGGCACTTTATACGGTTATGAAGCTCATCAGAGTCCCCACAGAGAGGACACTGGAACCTACTGATATTTTAATAGAAACCAGATATATTTACTATGTTGCTATTTTATTTTACTATCAGAGTGTTCGATGATGTTATCATTCCACAGTGAATAAAACTGAATATATGGAAAGTCATCTTGTGCAGCTTTCATAAGGCGTAGAGGAAGGGGAGCCACCGATCGAATAGGAGTCAGAAATCTCCAAATCCCAAGAGTAACATTAACACTTCAATTTATTTATCTTTTTCTTAGCATATCATTAAAAACCTGTTACTTTGAATATCCATAAAATGCAAACATTTATGTTAAGAATGTTTTTTTCATAACAAGACTTTTGAAGCCCTTCTACTCAAATACAAAAATAAATAAATATGACACTGTTAATGTATTTCCAAAATAAATACAGATCGTAACAGTTAACAGGAGCAGAAAAAAATGTGTTGGTTCTGTTATTTTAAATTTGATTGTCGATTTTCCTGTTAAAGGAGAGATATCTTATAAAATTAAATACGTTTTCAGAAACAAATATGTTGAATGAATGTCAGTGTATAATATCTAAAAGCATTGATAATACAGTTTATATCATTAGATATGACACCTATCTATCTCTTTGTTTACACATCAGTGAATATTCTGAGAAATTTCATTGTTTTCATACATGTAAATATCCTTCATTAAGTAACATTTATGGAGGAACATGGATTTTATTCATATAAAATTTCTACATGTTAGTGGCAGTTATTTTCTGTTATTTTTCAGTGCTCAGCTGTCGAAATGTTATTTTTATCTTCTTCTGTTCCTTTTTTTTCTTTTTTCTTTTACAATGCAGTAGTAAGGAACTATTAATGCACCTAAATTGGAAAGTGAAGCTCACTGATTTAAATCCTCTGATCTGGACAAAACATCTCCTTTTTGACCATTAGTGTTTCTTTTCTCCGAATCAATGCAGCATCTGTTTAGCTACAGATGTTTTTGCCTCATTTCAGTCAGGACGGCCAGCACTTTGCAGGTGGACTCTAAAATGATGATCTCATTTTGTTTTGACAAACACATTACAAACAATTATAGCATGCTCTGCTAATCTAGATAACAGTGTTCTGTGCTGTCAGGTAACTATGAAACCTGACCCTGGATTATCTAAATAAGCCTGTCTGATGGTATTTCACCTGGTCCTAACATTCTAATGGAATAAGACCATTACAGCCTTGTGTTTCTGTGCTTGCACTTAGTTAGCTTATTTAAATTGTATGTTTCAGTTCACAAACTAAGATATAAATACAATTAAAATTCATGAGCTGCAGCAGCAGCATTTTATAGCTCCTAGAATGAGAACGGTGGCATCGTGGGTCTGACAGCTTTAGTTAGCATTGAGTGGTTTGCAATTTTAATGGAGATTCCAACGTAAAACAGACGGTCTAAAAGCCCTGCTAGCGGCCCCCAGAGGCCGTGATGCTCCTCACACCCGACCAGACCGCAGCAATTTAAACGAACCCACTCAGGGACCCACCGGCAGCCTTGTACTCTGTCTTTTAGGGATTAAAAATGACTACAATTACTACATTATGAATTGTTCTCAACGATTTTTTTTTTTTTTTTAAAGGGATTCGTGAGTAAGAAAGTAGAATTTAAGTCATGTAAAACTTGGGCAGATGAAAGGAAAAGTGTGAAGATAAATGGAGACTTTATCAGAAATAATAGGTGTAAATGGCCAGAACGCCTCCTGGTTGTGCTCTGCGCCTCTCTGCCAGGCTGATGCTGGTTCTCCATTATTAATGGGAAGAGAGAAAAGGAGCACTTACTGACTTACTGGCCTCCACCTTCCTCTGCTGAACATATGAATGCATAGGGGAGAGTGAGGAGAATGTATGTGGTGCATGTTTGTGTCCGTGTACTTTAGACCATTTGAGTGAGAACATTTTGGCTTTTTTTAAAAACATTTTATTCCCTTTTAAAGGCTTTTTGATGGATAAAACTTGATTTGAAGGTTAAAATTAGAGTCAGGTTTAGTTCACTTCTCTTATAGCTCCTGGACAATTTAGTAATGAACGTCCAGTACCTGCCTGTAACTGTTTGAACTGATTCTGTTTGTGGAATTGGTTGTTTTGACGTATTCCGTGGTGTCATTTCAATCTGAGTTACTTAACCCTCCTATTACTTTCAAATTTACTGACATCTTTTATCCTTGGGTTCAATTTGCCCCCAGCTATTTAAACCTTCAGAAAATATCATAATTAAAATTGTTACCCAGGTTTATGTGTAAGTAGCCCTTTAAATAAAACTGAAAAAAAAACATCAATGACTTATTTAGAGATGTTAAACATTGAATGGGGTCAAATTGAGGGTTAAAAGAAGTCAAATCTTAAATATAGTTAGACATGATGGTCCTCACATGGATAGAGATAGAAACACGTGTGAACCTGTGTATAGGTGGCTGGTTTGTACAGAGGTAACATAATGAACACTGGTCAAGACACTTGAGGGTTGAATTTCCCATTCAGAGAACAAATATGAGCAGCCGTACTTGTGCTGCGAATCAATACAGACATTAATCAGTCAAGCAAAGGGTGCCTCCCACTGACACGCACACTAACACACACACAATAATCTCTAGCAGGCCCCGAGGCTAGCATCAAACAAAACGGGTGGCATTAAACAAGACTGCTGACACAGACCCCTTTCCCCTCGTTTCTGTCTTTCCCTCTTTTCTTGACGGATGGGAAATATCATCATCTTTTCAAATCTGCCATTTCTTCATTGATGTTTTTTCTTCCGCGCAGGCAAAGTAGGCAGTGTTTTCTGAAAGAGACGTCCATTGATTTAAGGTGCTGATGTTGCTTTTCTCTGTGATGTGAGTCCTGATCGATAAAGGGCTCCGGTGGGATTTTGTTCCACAGCTTCACATTGCAGTACTGCAAGTGAGAAGCTGGAATGTGTGTGTGAGAAGGAGGGGGGTAAAAACAACTCCTATTTTAATTTCACTGTCAGGAGCTGGGATTTAAAGGTGCAATGATTTAGCTTTTGTACCTCAGGTCATGTTAAAATTGTGTCACAAGGCTTTTATTCTCAGAATTACCAGTACAGTTAAATTGTTTTATGTCAGTTAAATTTAGTAAGACTCTCTTTAAAGGCATCATTATGCTATTACTGTACTATTGGATAAATTACATTAGGTAAAGTGAATTAAGTGAACTCTAAAAAAAAGAAAAAAGTAAAGAGATTACTTGCCATCATTCCTTAGAAAATAGTTACAATCATATTTTTGTGCATATTTCCCAATAAATATCAAAAAATTTAATATTACCATAAGAAACAAGAATTAAGCTACATACTGTGAGTGTTACAATCTGTGAAAACCCACTCATGAAAAACCCACACATCGTTTTAAATACATAAATACGCTGTTCGTCAACTCACATTTTAAAAAAAAACAAAAAAACTAGGCCGAAGCATCACTGAGCTTATTACTGATTTAGCAGTAGCTTCCACCCCGACAGCACCTGGTTCAGTGGAAAACCCCAGGGTTGCACCGTCCCCTCCCACCTGCACCGTGGGATCAGACTGCCAGAGACAGCATGGAGACAGAGAGGCTCATGGGAGCGAGAGGATGAAGTAACTAGTAGGTGATCAGGGAGGACGGAGGGTTGGAGCTCTCTTTTCTTTCTCTCTGCAGTGTAATCGTATCTGATACTGAGGCAATCCCAACTCTGCGCCCTCAGTACAGAGAGGAGTGAGTGGATGAGCAAGGCAGCGGCAGATTTAAAATGCATTGATTTGGATTTTTTGATAGCAGTTGAGAGGTAAATGAAATACAATAAAAGTCATAAATGAAATAAAAAGCAGTGTAATACAAAATACCTCTCTTATGAAGGAATCTCATTCAGTCTAGACGAAACAAATCATGTATTTGTTTTCTGTTTGTTGAAAGACAACTAAATCTCTGAATGAAATAATGTTTAGTCACTTCTTGCCCCTTTTTAATGGCATTACTCCCTCTGTTACATCTCTGGTATGATTTCTCCCACGGTACTTAAATTGATTCAGGGTGAAAGTAGAAGGTGCATAATTAGATAAAAATGTCCCCTGAACTGGTTCTAAAAGGCCACGTTTTGTCCAAGTGTGATTTAATGTTCAGGTTAGCAGTTAATACTGTTCTATCTGTATGCGGGAGGGAGACTTATAAAAACATAGCTGTGTAATTCAATATAGATGAGGGCAGGAAGACGTCCATTTCCTGCTGTTTCCTGCTCTGGTAGAAAAGACTAGTTCAGCACCGTGGACAGCTCCTGAAGTTTTCATCAGGCTCCGGAGCAGAAGGATGCAGCTGCCGTCTCTGATGGTAGCATCATGTCGCCCTTAACGCACAGGAGGCTTGAATTTAGAGCGTAAGCTTTGTGGCATGGCCTCCCCTCCTCATTTTGTGAGTGAGTGACATTTCCTTAATACTGGTATGATTTCAAACTCACCGGTGTTGCTGTGTATTTCCTCACGCTGACCTGTGATTGTTGTTTAGTGCTGAAAGAAGCACAGCTCTGTTCCACTTATGTTATGGTTGGTCATGCTGTGTTAATTTTTTCATGGGTCTTTCAGCTTTCAACTATGAACTTTTGTAAGCATACTTGTGTGGAGCTGATGAGATTGGATGATTAACTTTATTAGAAAATTACTTATCACTAATTTATATCTTTTTATAATTTAAAAACACCCAATATTTTCTGGTTCCAGCTCCTAAAGTTTAAGGAATCACTACTTTTCTGTGTTTTTTATAAATCTATTTATAGTGTTGCTCAGCTAAAACAAGTGCTATGAACAACATTACCCTATATTGTTGCGATAGGCACTACAATATTTTCTAACATTTTATAGATTCAATAATTAATGTATAAAATTTGTAATAAATTCTAGTTAAATGAATTAATTATGGATATCCTTTGGGTGCAGCACCTGCATATAACATATAAATACAAGATATAAATTGTCTTGAGTTTTCTAACCTTCAAATCTCTTTCAGTTCCACATATTTACTTCATTCAAACAGTTTTTACCTTGGTTCATGTTGTCAGTTTATTTCAAAGAAGACCAGCTATCCCTTATTTCTTCTACAGTTTTGTACAGTACACTATTTTATACTTTTTAACAACTGAGAAATACTTTACATTTATTAATTTATGGAATAAATACTCAGAGAAAAATCCTAAAAAATAATTAAATGCAATCAACATCTATGTATTGAATATTTCTTTTAAGACTGTACAGCAGATATTCTTAACGTGTGGCCATGTATAGCAGTGAATTTCTAATGTGTTCATGTATTGATTGTTGTGAGATACGGTGAATGAGCGCAGCGTTCCTGCATGTGATTTTACAACCATGATACAAATTTAAAGCACATAAAACCGAATATCAAGTTAAAGGCAAAGAAAGTC
Source organism: Stegastes partitus (assembly GCF_000690725.1). NCBI lineage: Eukaryota > Metazoa > Chordata > Actinopteri > Pomacentridae > Stegastes > Stegastes partitus. The sequence continues at coordinate 110,584 of NW_007578747.1, forward strand.
CGATGGATAGATCGAGACGGCAGCCGGGCGAGATTTGTTGATTTTGACGCTCAAGTGAAAGCAACGCACGCTGGACTGAGGATTCCCATACATCGTGCCTGACACTGCTACACATAAATCATGCTGTCTCCATATCTGCAGCATACATAAAGCAAAATACATACAGCATTAAAATGACATACGGCCCCCTCACACCGCTGCACTCACCTACTCTATCCAATTGGCTCTGCAAGTCACATCCTTCCATCAATCCCAATCTGCCAGTCTGGAATAGACAATTTCACCATTGACAGCTGGGAATAAGTTATAGTTGACGTTTTACCTTAAGGGACCACAGCACCGGTGGACAAGCCAGCATTACCGTGTTGTACGTGTCATTTTCCCTTTAAAAAAAAAGCTTCAATGTCGATTAATGGTAAACCAGAGAGCTTCTGTACTGTAGAGCAAAAGGTTCTTTGTCTGATTCACCCAAACTGTGAATCACTCATTTTGTGTTGCTACTTTTACATTGTGCTAATAGTGTTGATGTGGTTAGCTGCTGGGGAAGCTCAGATTGTGTTTTCTCTCACACATTTTCACTGTCTGCCATTAACAAATATTTTTGTTTGTGCTGCTGGTTGCTTGCATTGATGAATGAAATGTCAGTGCAGAGTTCTGAAATGTGAATAATGACTATCTACAGACTCAGAGGTGTGTGGTTTGGTTCACAGTTTTGAAGACTAAGTTTTGTTTTATTCTTTTGATTATATAGTGCAATTTCCATACAAAGTCAATACTAATAAGATTATCGTGGGGAGAGGCAGATGCAGTTTAAGATGTTCACCCTAATAGTATTCTTATGTGGTTGAAGAAGTGAACAGGTAGATTTTTGTGCCTCCTTCAGATCTTCCTAAAACCTCTGTTCTGTTCAGTGTACTGTGTGTTTGTGTTGTGTTTTTTTTTAAATACCCTGTGCTTTTGTGTGTCCCCAGTCCAGAAACAGCCTCCAGGCAGGGGACATGGATGGTGCCAAGAGGCTCGGTCGACTGGCTCGCCTGCTCAGCATCGTCGCCATGGTCCTGGGTGTGGTCGTCATCATAGTCTTCGTCTCGGTTTCAGGTACAGAAACGAGGACAAGCAGGAGAAAATCCCCAGATACCGCGGTGTTAAACGGACGTAATGGTGTCCAGCACGCGGCGCATAAATCAAGTTTTATGTTTACAGCGTGGCTTATGAATATGCAAATGGGTATTATTTGAAAATGATGTATGATATATGTGTGTGCATGTGTGCGCACACATACACATACACATACACACACACACACACACACACACACTGGGCTTCAACAACAAGTGTTCAACAATAAAGAATACCTACTACATTACGATTACAGGGTGATATATGACACTACCACACAAGCATGAGATGTGTTTCTACGTCCAAACTCAGCACATTTCCAAGCTGTGTGTGTGTGTGTGTGTGTGTGTGTGTGTGTAGATTGATTAGGTACTGCAGGGACTGTAGTGGGATAATTTTGCAGAAATGCTGGCAAAGCCTTTAACACTTCAGCTACACCTGTCAAAATAACACGTTTGATTATTTCTCTTCTCTTTTTTTTTCTACAGTGGCCCACTGACATGGAGGACCTGAGAAGAAAAATGAAAGCCAAACCACGGATGCAGCAAGGGGGGGGGGCGGGGGGATAGAAGACAAAGCCCATTCCAAAAAAAAATATGAAATACAATCCATAACTTTTATGCCATATTGTAACTACATCATGACCACCTTCAGAAAGCAGAAAAAAATAGGCAACTCATGAAAGTAGGTCTTGCAGCAAGTAAACAAATGAAAAAATCATTCAGAGATGCATGCATTAGATTCCAGTAACAATTGCTTGACATAAATAATGAAAATCCTGACGTAAATCACTCGGGTTAAAACAGAGGAAAAAGAAAATGCAGATATGCGTGTGGTCAGAAGGACTCCAAAATGTTTCTTTTTGGAATATGGACTTCTTAAACTGAAGAGGATTATCTGAGGAGGGAGGGAATGATAGACTTTTTAATGTGTGGGATGAGGCTCCTTTGGAAAACAAATTCTGGGTTTGGTCTTCAAACTTTGGACAGCTGCGTATAATCCTCATATACTCCTTACTGAACCTCCTGCATTCAAACAATATACAGCTACAAATATATTTGAAATATGGATATATGAGTATATATATATATATATAAACATTGTATATGTACATTTTATAAAATGTTTGTATGCCAAGTGGTGCTGGGTTTGTTAAGACTGTCACAATGGCTGCTTTGTCAGCACTTGGATTATCAGTGGAAATTCAAGGGTTTGCGGAAAGGGGTCAGGGAACACGATTTAGAATTTTTTTGTTAAATATTATCTTCTTTTTTTTTCAACTAAAAAAAAAGAAAAAAAATGAGACCAACTGCATGCCTGAATGTAGATAACCAAAATTCTGCCTTTATTTTGACTGTTAGTGGTTGTTTCTTATCTTATTAAGGAGTCCAAGAGGCTAACAGGTTTGCACATGGAAGAGTGATTTGTGTACATTATGTGAGTCCAGCCACCGTAGAATGTATGAGGATTGTGATCTCTAACACGACCACCCCTCCTTCCCTACATCTCTTAACCTTGCCTTGCTCTGGCAGAGACTGAAAGGCATGCCAAATCCTCTGTCATCTTTACACTCACATCTTTAAATTCTTTACCACCAAACCAGACTTAGTGACTGCTGCCCCCTCAGTTCTGTCGATGTCCCTTCATCTTGTACTCCTTAAATCCATTTTACACTTCACATTTCTACACCGTAGCTCCCCAGTTTTCCATTCTTACATTGTTATACGTCAACTGTTAAATGCCATCGTTTTCACGGAACGTTCTTTTCCGCTCCTTGTATTGGTATGAAATGTATTTATATGGGAATATATATATGCAATATGTACGCATGCTATGGGCCTAACAGGCTGACACACACTTGTGGGTTTTTTTTGTAAAACGAAGAGGTCTGTGAGTTTGACTGAGCAACAACAAATAGCATTTAAAGAAGTTTTCCTTAAAATCCAAGCACGGCAGATTGTCTGTATTCATCCTTCTATCAAAGAGAACTCACTGTAAGAAGTCCGTCTGTGGATACACAGGACTGTTGTATTGACATATAACAGGCTTATGCTCCAAGCACCGATAAAATCACTGTTGCATTATTCAAATCTTCAGCTTCTTTGGGCATTAATGTGTTTTGGTTTGGGTTTTTTTACCCTGTGCAAATTTAAATCTGGAAACATTTGGACAAAATGCATTAAATTGATGCCATTTGTTGAGTTCCAGTGGTTGTTTAAGGGCTCATACAAGTCAAACACCAGCTACACTATGCAGCGAAAGTGATTCTGAATTAAAGCTGTCAAGTATTAGTAATAAACAGCACAATGCTTTGTGCTAAATAGGCATTTTACCAATTCCATTCCAAATCATAGTTGTACATACAAAAGATCGCTTTATCCAAACATCTGAAAGCAGCAAAAATCCAAAGATTCCCCCATGTGTTACTTCTTACATGCCAATTTTTTTCCATCTCTGAAACTGGTGGTTCAGGAGCCCACTCTCTAGCCTAAGCACTGCTCTGTCAGTAAAACAGTTCAAACCTTCATTTCATTTCAAGATATTGCTGTGTTTCTTTTCCAGTATACTGTATGTGCCAGTTCTCATCTCTGTGGTGTACATTTTTGCATGTCAGGAATAAACGTTACCATGCATGGTCCAAGTTTTGCCTTTTGATGGTAACTTCCGGTTTATAAGGAGTTGAGCAATGAGTTTAGAAGATGGAAGGAGTAGTCTGCAGCCATTTAAGCAGTTCTTAAGAGTCTTAACTTAGGCACAGTGTTTTTCTGAGACAGTCCCAACATGCTGTCGTTTTGCAGGTATTGTTTCATTTACTTAGTCTAGTGTACCATTTGCCTCAAAACACTAAACACAAAGCAAAGCTGAGGTTTAGTAGAATATCCTTAACTTTGAAGGTATTTGGTCAAAGTATTTAATGACAGTATCATTTCACCTAATGCTGGTGCTAGAAAAGCTCAGGGGATTCTGGGAGTTATTATATCCTGATGGAAATATACAGTTGTGAACAAAAGTTTACTTACACTTCTAAAGATCATGTATATCACTGCAGTTTTGAGTTTTCAATGATTCCTTTAACTCAGAATTTTCCATGATGGAATCATTGAAAAACATTTCTCACAAAAAACCACCAAACAAACAAATAAAACATTATTGCATTTGGGTCCTTCTGGGCTTCTGGAAACATGATGAAATCTGTTGGGTCAAAAATGTAAAACTAGTAACCTAAATGATCAGCTTTGGTGATGTAAAAAGCTGTGTTAATCCAATTTCCATATTTAAAGGAGCTCAAAGGAGTCACCAGCAGCTCTCGTAATCACTCACGAGACGTTAAGAGGCCATGCCCCTAACAACAGTAGGTTCACAGAAAAAAAAGAATGTGTGTGGGGGTTTTTTGTTTGTTTGTTTTTTTGCAACAGACAGATGGATTTTTAATGATTCCATCATAGAAACATGTAAAGAAATATACACAGTCTTTAGCGTAGGTAAGCCTTTGTTCACAACTGTAAATCTCAGTGCTAAATTCTGCAGCATTTTAACCACAAATCTTCCAGACATTTAATCTCAAAAATTAGAAATACTGCCTCACAGTCGTGTGTGCCCGCCAATCAGTCAAGGTGCAGTTAACATTCTTTACATCACTGTTAAAACTTTTTGTTTTTTAAGTGAACCCAGTGGTGGCACTAGAGGTAAGTCACAATTGTTAGTCGGCCTCATTCCTAAGGGACCATGACATGACTGTGTGTGCAAAATATCATGCTCACCCATCCTACAGATGTTGACATATTTTAGACAACTGTTTTACCATCGTGAGAGGACTTTTTGAACAGATGTGTTAAAGGGGAAAAAAAAATCAATGATACAAAATGTCCCAGAAAAGAGGCAGAAAGATCAAAATCACATACCAAAGCACAGCTTCTTTAACTTACCTCACATACAAATAGGGGGTGAAAACAATGGGAGCTACACTCGTGCTATGTAATGAAACCAAACTCTACATTTGTCAGGTTTTATTGGGACTGAATCAGAAAAAATTGATTCAACTGTATGTTAAGGCTGCAGTCTGTAGTGCTGTTATACTGGATGGCGCTGTATTCCACAGCTGTTACTTTTGTTATATCTGAACCTCAGTACATGCAGCAGGTCCTGATATACAATTCGGCCTCAGGGAACGTAAACACCATTTATCATGGCGACCGCAGCCACAGCCTGTAAATGGAGGGGGAGAAAGGGAAAAAGGAGAATTCACTGCACATCTTTGAGCTTTGAAGCCAATTCTTTACCTACATGCTGCAAAGGATTGACCTTGTGCAATTCTAAATAAATCTACATGGGGGTTTAAATAGTGTGTTCTTGAAAATGCTTACCGTTAACCTTTACACTCAAAAACCCTTTTAACTTGTCGATAAATATTGGTTCAGGAAAGTGAGGCCGATATGATGCATCCCTGCAGTTTGTTTTCAAAAAAAGAAAAAGAAATGTACTTGATTCACAAAGGACCACACTGCTGTCAGACATGTAAGCTGCTTCAAAAAAACCGACATTGCACTTGTCAGAAGTTACTGTAGCAGGACCCTTCTAAGGATCTGGCACTTAGTTCTGCGTGGGCGGTGTTCAGTGAGTGAAATATTCAGGAGTTGCACCTCTGTAGCCTTCTGACAGCGTGTACACACATCTGATCCAAATTTAGACTTCAGCACAGGGTTCCCCTCCTGCAAGGATTAAGATATTTATGAGGAAAAATAGGTAGTTGTTGTCTGACCGCTGTAAAATAGAGAGACAGAGAAAAAAAAAAGGCGATTCCTTTTAAAATGAATCTTAAGTCTTTTAGTCTCCTTGTGAAAATGGTATCAAACAGAGGGAATGAGGACAAGAAACCAAATTTATCCTCTTCAGTCCATTAAAGTGGGCTTATTTTATTTGGATTCCAGTCAACTAACAGCCTGAAGCAGTGGGAAAAAAGGGAATTGATGTTTCTCACACCACTGCCTGGCTTTCACATTCCAACACCTCCACCGACAGACTTTAATCAAATGAGTCGAAGCCCGTCTGCAGCTATTCCCCTCTCAGATGAATGCTTTAGTTCCCGCCTTCAAATGCACACGCCACTCTGGGCTTCAAGTGGATTGAAATCAAATGAAGGTACACAGGCTCTGCCAGGCACACTAGAAATGTGCAGAATGGTGCACTACTCAGATAGATGGTCATAAAAGCAGCGCTAGTTTTTCACTTTTCTCATATAGAAACCTCAAAGTAATTCACTGAAAGCAACAGAACAGGCTGGCTTGTTATTCAAGACATGTCACCACTCTTTAAAGAGACTTCACCCAAGATGCTTATTTCATGTGACTTTGATAAATCTGTCATGACTGCAATCACTTGATCCTGACAACTCTTGACAGATCCTCAGTCAGTAGCACTTTTGCCTTATACTTTTACATATTACATATCTATGGTTGCTCTTCATAGACACACTTACACAATCTGCCAAGGACCAAAAATTTCTTTTGAAACATTTTAAAACTGACTTTATAATGTGCATTTTGCTGCTTTCAAAAATTAGAGAAGTGGAAATGAAGATATGAGTGTGAAGAGGTCTGCCACCGATCATTGTTTTCATTCTATATTTTGATTATAAAATACTGTTATTACTCTGTTATATTAACTTCATAAATAGTCTAACATTTCCCAGCTGCCTATGCGACACATTCACATTGTACAAAAGGGAACAGTAGCAAATGCTCACATTACACATTAATCAATGTTCACATTCATCAATTTATTGGATTCGTTGCCGGGTAGTTCAGCCCTGAAAGCCCCGGTAGTATTGACCATGAAACACAATCAGCAGCCTGAATCCTTTCCTGTATGCTGGGATTTCTTGTCATCTATCCTAATTCGGAAGCATAACATGCCCCCAAAATAATAAAAATTCATTACAGACAGTGGATCCTTTGGGTTTTTCAGAACCTCCATGTTTCAGGCTTGTTCCAGTATCCCAAATCAATCAAATTGGGATTTTCAGAGCTTGGAGGCCGAGTAAATGACTTGGAGTTTTGCGATCCACTACCACAAAGAGATGTGTTTGGTGGTTGGGTTTGATGCACGTCAAACATCCACATGAATACCAGGACCTGATTTACTGAGATGATTATTCTTATTCACTTCGTCAGTAGTTTTAATGTTGTGGCCGATTGGTGTTGGTGTAAAAAGAAATTAGGTAAAATAATCCTAACCAGGGGAGTCCTGCTGCAGCATCCTGGGGATTAAACTTATTCAGAAATTAGAAGATTCAATACACTTTTTTAATAGAGTATAAATTACATATTTTTGAAAAACAAAATGTTTAAAATAATAAAGCTTACTAGTGTCACACACTTATTTTGCACATAATGATATGAATAATTTATTAATTCACATTTTACAACCCACAATGATCCATTCCACTCCATCAATTAAAAAGAACCATTCATCTAAAAATCCTTCCACCTGTGAAAAAAAAACAAACCAATGCATCACAGTCTCACAGTCTCTTCACATTTTCAACGGCACAGAGTTTCTCTCCAAGCGAGTTTATCAATATATATTTTTTAAAATCTAGTCTTATTTGTACTTTTGGTCTCCATTCCCTTGTTGGCAGAAGAACACCCAACCACCAGCCCTCCATCTGTCCCACTGCTAATTACAGGTTCAGTAGAACATGTTGGCCAAATTTGTTCTTGTCCCAGAACTGGACCAACTGAATGTCCTTCTGCTCGGGAACCTCCAGGGTCCTCCAACCACTGAGCTCAGTCTCCAGGGGGATTCCCACTACAAAGAGCAGATGAATCCTGCTTCTTTACAGATTTCACCAGGCCTGGTTTTCAGTGAAAAGCGTAGAGTAGGAGGAGAATGGTGCAGACGCCGATCACCGTGCCGAGGATGAGAGAGTCCCTTCTCTTTCGAAGATTGATTCGCTGGATGAGATTGTTGATAGTTGGAAAACGATCTGAGAGAGTCGAAGGTTAAGGGAGATCACAAATATGGGATCTGATAACCACAGTAATACTACTACTTGGGGCAGCTGTATGTTTTATGCTTTATGGGCTGTGCTTTTTATCCATCTCTATGTTTTTAGGAACCTTAGGTACCTTGAAAGGTTACAACTATTATTAATCCTAAAAACAAATGCCTGCTTTCAAAGAAAAGCAATATGTGAGTATTGATTTCTCAAGGACCAGCAGCGATTTCATATCAATAACCCTTTTCTTTCTCCCACACACAACCATGCACACGTGCAGTACACAGGATACTGGCCAGTGTGTTGACCCTGCTCTGTATGGATTTCAGCATGCCCCTTTGGGAGGTCATGTTCTCCTTGGTCGCCATAGCAATGCTAAAGAAAGAGATAAAGAAAGAGATATGAGTGAAGAAGTGACAACACTGCACTTGTTTGTCTTTATTAGTATTGTAAAGTGTCTTGAACTGCGGGTCAACATGTGATTTGGAAATTCACTTCCAGGAGGGGATGTTTCCATCCAGTTCAAACGAAGGGAGGTGGTGCTGCTTAAAGATCCAAACTGAACACAAAACAATATATTTTTGGCACAAAAAATAAGAAAAAGGAAAATGTCGTATGATGTACATTTAATTCCCAACCATCATCTTACTACAGATTCCATCTCACACCATCAGGGGTCTTCTTGGCAATCTCTAAAATGCTTGAAACTTTTTTTTTTTTATCAGAAACTATGAATATTTAAAATGGTATCTGTGAAATTTTAGATTGATATATCTATTACTGCCCTTTGACCTACTTTCAGCATGTTTATTAGCACGCTGAAATTTGAGGCTATCTCTGGATGATAATATCCCATGTCATTGTTTCAGAATCTGCAATACTGCACAGTGATAATTCTCAAAGAAATCCAGCAAAAACAGGTCTCCTCCAAACCACAGTTTATGCCTACAGTGGAGGCCAAAGCCGACTAATGTGCCCAATTTTTTTCTAAATTATATTTTCTATTTGGAGAACCATTTTAAAACTCCAGAACTCTGTTCTACTTGAATTAGGCTATCTAGCAAGCTTTGAGTTTTTGTGGCACAACTTTTCATGCCTGCTTAATCGGTCACTAAATGAACTGCTTTGTTTTGTATTGTCATGCCCTGCAATCACATATGGTTCAGAAAAGATCACTAGTTCACTTCTGCATTCTAACTTTTTTGTTAACATGTCCTCTAAGATGAGAATTTTCATGACGACTTCAGGTTGTTTTTTTAGACTATTCAACTTACCCATAATCAGACAGTATTTGATCTACTTGTCCAATATTGCAGATTCATAGTCAAAAACATCATCATTAGAACATTTTTGATATATCAAGCTAAAATTCTAAATACTTTTACAGAGACCCATATTTTAGGGTATAAAAAATCCATGCAAATTTGGTTTAGGAGAAATTGTCCTAAAAATATGATGATTTGAGAGAGACTGACCATATTGTGGTCGTATGTCGCACCTTTAGACTAAAGTGTGGGAAAGTGCATGTTTAATTCAATAAAGTTTGTATTATGATTATTTTTGAAACCAAAACTACACACTGCTTTTTAAGGCACGAGAAGAAAATGAAGAGAAAATGAATTCACTGATATCTGATTGAAAACCAACTTTGTTACACGTTTATCCACTGCAACTCCATAACTGTTTAGTTAAAGGATGTTACAAGCTCCTGTTCTCAATAACATTATGAGAACTCTGCTGTTATTATAGTTTGTAAAATTATATGGGACTCAGAAACATAGTTTGCAATATTTAATGTCCTCTTCTGCAAACATAAAAGCAGGTATTTAAGTGTCTTAAAGTGCATCCGTGCTATAATGAGGAGACTCATCCTGAGCTGAAACATCCTCTCGTCCTATCATGTTCTCGTCCAGCTTTATGTGGCTGCCTACAGAGTGTGTGTGTGAGACGGTTGGGCTTGTAGACGGAAGGTATAGTATTGCTGCAATATTGTGCCTCTCTTGCTCTCAAATTTGGGCCTCAGCAACTTTCAGAGCAGGAAAGTGCAGCTGAGCAGTTGGCAGGAAAAGTTTCAAGCTCTGTTTGCCTTCTGTGGCATCTGTTTCACACAAGAATCAATAGCAGCTACTGAGCCCACCTCTGAGCCCTTCTCATCGGCTCCCACAACCTCACAACACTCTCCGCACAACTCTACCGAAAATATTTGAACATATTCTGCGATTTTACATAAATAATTAGAACTAGTGTCTGCAACCAGTGCCAGCAGCAGCGGTGGTCACTAAATGGTTGTGATTTGCTTACTGAAAGCAGATAAATTAGATTAGAGTAACTTAACACCTTGCTGAAAAGCAGAATTCTACCGCCAACTAAAAGTGACAAGCCTGTTTCACCCCTGCCCACACCTACTGTGGTCAAAACAGTGCTTTGTTGAAGCTGCAACCACATCCAACAGAGATAACGTGTTGCGGAGTATGTCACTTACAAAGGTGAAAAGCTAAACCACTGGAGGTTGGATTTTTAGGGGAAGTGAAGTTTAACTAAACTCTTCATCAATAGCAAAAGAAAAAAAGAGTTTGATAGAATATTTGCTGGTTTTAATTGAACGCATCTGATGCACACTGCCATGAAAGAACATAACGTCAACACAAAGTTTGGTTGCAAGAACAAACCCCAAGTGTGCTCCCTTCCTGACTCATAACAGCCCTTCATATCTCTTGATACTATAACCCCCTTGCACTCTCCCCACAGGCTTATACAGGCCTCCTGAGTCCATGGCAGCCTGGGTCTCTTTTCACCTTCTGACCTCCCGACATGGAGGCTGCAGTCAGTTGGGACCTATGGTTGCCCTTATGAGAAAGGCTTTATGCTTTATTTTTATTTATCGATGTATTTCATTTGTTTGCGTATGTTCAATTAAAATTATTGCCTAAAAATTGTCTGAAGTTGCTAAATTCTACAGAAAGGTTGTTCATATTTATCAATATTGAATGAAATTAAACATTTTATCTTCATTGTTTTTTTTTGCTATATCACACATAAAGCGTACTGCATAGGCATCCTATTATTAGTGGAAGCTTGTCAGACGGTGCAGAAGTGCCAACCACTTTTAATTACTTCAGTTATGGCATATTGTCTAACATAACTTTTCCACAACATACAAAACCGTAAGATGTCATGTCAATTAGAAAGTAAAAAAAGATTAGTTTAGGTATAGACTGTGGCACATGAGGTTTTCTGCCGCTCCAATTAGCATTACAATCATACTGAGCAGCAGTGTGACAAACAGTAAGAACTGCCCACAGGGGAACAACTCCTCCAATCCCAGAGTGACAGAACCCCACAGGAGGCAGGTCAAAGCAAACAGCGTGTGGCGCACAAATAATTAAATGCAGGTTCTGAGCAAGCAAATGCATCATTTGCAGTGTGTGAGTGCAAAGTGTGAGGTGTGTTCTGAGCACAGGTGGGTGAGGTCACGGCCTCCCCTGTGGGTGGAGGTTGCTGAGGGGACAGTCCGCAGTCTTGGCCTGGAGCTGTGTTTTGGGGATCATGTTCTCCTCAGTCAGGAAGAAACACTTTGCTGACTCCAGCAACCCCGACCAGCCTTTATCTCAATGTTAACCAGCTCATGAGAATCAGAGCTGGAGGATAAAGACGCGTTTGTATGGGATTGTTCATTAAATGTGTCAAGTTTGTCAGGCAACCTGTCGAGGGACATGAGTTCAAGTCAGTTTTATGTATATAGGTGAAAGTGATCAATCATAAAACTGTCTCAGAGGGCTTTACAATCTGTACGACACCCTCTGTGAGACTGAGACAAATTTAGATAAGAAACCTCCCTCAAAAAATGATCTTTTACAGAAAGTAAAACAAGATACACCTCAGGAAGAAAAAAATCTTCCAAAATAGAAAGAACATCTTCAAAGCTTGCTCGTGATACATGATAACTACAGTTCAAACACTTCATTCTGTAGTGAAATACAGTTCAGAATCTGAGTTGACAAAAAGTTTGTCACAGGAATAGATTAATAGTTGACTGGACACTTTTCATTTTAATATAACAAAACATTTAAACCACTGAAATCTTTCCAGTAGTGCAACATTCAGGGGGAACCAAGTGGTATATAATTACACTCGCAACTGTTTTGTTCTAAATATAGCTCTAAAATGAGAAGAAAAGTGACTAAATGAACAGGCCTCTTTGTAGTCTCCTGGAAACACCTTTAAAAGTACTAAGTCACATTGCCTTAGCACAGTGACATATCAATGAAAACAGCATATTTACCAAAACTGTAAACCTCCTTTTCCCATCACATTCCCCCGCTTCACTCATAGGCCCATGAGAAAAACCACAGCTCGTTGATTTGAATGCATAACACTTAAATGTACATAAAAACAAAGTTCAAGAAGGGGAAAAGGAAACAAAAGGTAGAGAGAATTTACACAGCATTTGAGTAGCAAAATTCTTCAAACAGCCCGCTGTTCTAGCTCGTCCCAGAGGACCAGTATTTTACGAGATGAAACAATTGAAAATGGCGGAAAGGCGATGAAGGAGGGAGGTTGAAGTCTAAGCAAGATATTTGGACTTTGTGTGGGAGGGAAAGGAGAGAAAGCAGCGGGGAGTAGCGGGAGATGGATGAAAGCAATAAATCAGCGAAGTGGGAGGAGTTATTCAGGAGATTCAGGGCTGTGCAGGAGACAGCCCTCTTCATTTTACACACAAATGATATTATGTGACCAGCAGCTGGCACACTTCCAAGGCTTTGCTGTGCATCAAACTCCCCCGCTGAATCATCAGTACACACAAGGAGCAATGGCATTGAAAGGTTCATTAAAGTCAAGGTCCACAACGGGAAAAAAAAAAGAAAAAAAAAAAAGAAAGTACTACTTCAAGGGGAAAAAAATTAAGGTGCAGACATGTGTAAACACATTCACCAATAAATTAATTAATTTTCTGGATTAATTTTGGAATAATTAATCAACCATGGTTAGGAGTGTTGGACTAACTGCAACAGTAAAACAGCTTTGATTGGAAACTAACTTTCTATGAGTGTGTTTATACGTACACATGCATCCTGATTTTGAGTCTTCATTTTTGATTACATTCAAGTTATGGAAATTACATGGAACATAAAATACCTGGTTATTCACATCACTGTATGCTCGATCATAACAGTATCCAGGTTTTTGATTAGCTGCCTGCAGGCCAGTCTTGTTTTTTTCTTTTGTTTGTTTTATTTTTATGGCATTAGTGGTGACATTTTGCAGGTGCCCAGCTCAAGCTTAACATGACTTGTTGGGCTTGACATATTCAGGCCATGTTCATGTCAGTTTTGTCAGAAACAATAACGGTTTTTGTTGCATTCAGCAGGTAAATTAGAAAGCAGAGAAGGGGGTAGGGGCTGTCGCATATTCAAATATATGTCTTCCCACGTGTGAAAGACAGTATGCAGATCTTACCTTATTGTGTCATCCATCAGTCGGTCCGAGCTATAGACAGGGAGTAGAGGAAGGGGAGGACAGACAAAGAGAAAAACTGGTTAGTTATTGGCATGAGACAGTGCAGCAAAAAAATATGCAATGGTTTTTAAGAAATTACACATATGCAGTATATCAAAATATTCTTGCACACACTTGCACATATGTATTTTAAGTACAGTGTGTGCTATGTGCATATTTAAATTATTATATTGAAACTAAACTCCTGTATTCCTGAACTCTTAAACTCTTGGAATGAAATGACAGAAATCTGTACCAGTTTCTGGTTGGCAGTAATCAATAGAAAGCTCACTGGTCAAGAATTTTGATCACGCTACTCGATGCCACCGAGCTGAATTCACCTTTATGTTATTTGGGACTCTATTTTCTTTTTCTTATTCAGAGCAGTCTTTTCCACTCCCACATAGTGACTAACCAACATAGTTTGTTATGAATATTGAATATTCAGTGAGGCCATGACTCTGCATATGTGCTGCTTGGTGCTGTGCTTTTTTTTTGCTAATTGATCCAAGCAAGATAAAGTCTGCATAAATATGTGTAGTAAGTTTTTAAATTGTGCCAGTTTGGGTTTTTGGGCACAGAATTTTAGGCAATTTCAGGTAAACAACATTCCTGATGAAACATTTTTCTTTACAAAGTTTGGTGACACATTTAGGAAAGTGTAAATTTGATTATATAATATAGCACTTTTTCATAGTCACTGGTGGTGTGACCGGGTTGTATTATATTCAGATGTGTTTCTAGTAGTTGTGTTAGTAACATCTTTTATACAATTGCGATCCAGTACACTAACATATCCAATCATACTAAAACCTTAACATTATGAGCTTGGTTATGATAGATGATAGATTGCACAGGTGGCAATCACTCCCATAATTTGTATTAAATGTAGGACCCATACTAAGGATAAAACAAGCAAGTGAAGTAAAATGACTACTGGTTAATCTAGGACATTGTTAATTTCTGCTAATCCTTTGCATTAAACAGCATAACTGTTAAGCACTTTGTTTACTGTAGTTCATTCGCTCCTCATGGATGAGTCTGGACTTAGCAAACCTAGAGAGAATTCAACCTCACAGAGCCTGGAGCCTAATCTTCTGCAGAGCTACATCAAAGAGGCAGTGTCAGATGCTTGCTTTCGTCCTACAGAGAATATTGGAAGGCACACAGCTACACACGGACACACACACTCACACAATCCCCTTATGTTGTAACACTAGTTTTGTGTCTCAGGTTGCTCATAAACAACAAAGCTCTCAGCGGTTTATTCTCTAATTGGAATCAATTTGGATAATGTTCCCGAGAACTAAAGCAAACCAAACAAACAAAACTGCAGATTGTATTTCAGCATCCATTCAAGGGGTCCATATCCTCAACTATGTGTTCAATTTGTGGTTTCAGCTGAACTCTTAGCATTCTTATAAACTCCCCCCCAAAAAAAAAAGTTACTGAAGATGCAGGAAAGGTCTCTCAAAGATTTCTATGCACCACTTTCCTAAACAAACCCTTCCCCTACCCCAATCATCTGGAACATTTATCGTTTAGATTGATCAACTCAAGACAAATAGATGGACATTTTTAACCTCAGGCCAAAACCCATCCTTTTGATGCTCAATCGTAATGCTGAAACACCCAAGTCCAAGCCACAGTTCTGTGTATGTTTCCAATGAGTGAAGATATTTTACCACTTCCACTAGTAGCTCTCTTTTTGGACAAGCAGGAGGCTGTTTCAAACTGAGGGACCAGCTGAGACAAAACCAAGCTGTGTGTGAATGTGCTACCTTACTCCCCAGGTAACTCTTCTGGATTTCTTAACTGGAACACAGTTTTTGAAGTAAAGCCGATACCATGCAATTAATGAACCCATGTATTACATATTGTTGACGGGATTTACAACAACATATGGCATCATGTTAAAATATAAAGGAGCGCATATTCCAGCAGAGAAGGCTTCTATTAATCCTGCAGGAAATGATTGTGTCATAACATAATCAGAGAAAGAATACGTTACACTAAATCCCTACAGTAACTACATCAAGGTGAATAATTGTAAAATATCAAAACAACATTTAATACTTTGCACTACAAAAACAACAATGCTGTGATTTTCACATTGCACATATCAGTTTAAGTAGAGTAATTATGCCACAGACAGAAAAGATTTCCTGTGGCATTCAGTCCTGCACCAATACGTTTCTTGCTGTGTGCACTCTAAAGTCCCACAAGGGAGGAATGCATGGAGTGAGAAACACTGGCACAATGTTCAGAAGTTTCTTGAGTATCCCTCTTTCAGAAAAAAACCCCCAGAGTCTCTGATTCAACTCCAAAAACACAAACCGACATAAACCTTCGTAAATCAGTTTGTAAAATCTGTTGGCATCATCTGCATTCACACTTCTTCCCAAGCACACAAATGCATAAAACATCACAATGACCACCATGGAGTGATAAAACATGTGCAACACAGTCCTGCAGACATTGAAGCACCTGAGCCTCCTCAGCAGACGAAGTCGACCTAGGCCCTGTTTGCTTCTGTATTCTTCTGCCTCTAAAGTTTGCCATCCATGGAAACTCATATCTGCAGTCCTAAATAACCTCCTCCACCTCCTGTAATCAATGAATATTTCTTTTTTCTTTATGATGTTAAGCTGTAGATAAACAAACTTGCACTAATGCACAGAACTGTCCTCTTTCCTCCTGTTCTTCCCTGATACAGCCCACAACAGCAGTGTCATCTGAGAATTTCTAAAGAACCGACTGTGATCTATACCTAAAGTTAGACGAACACAGGGTGGAAATAAAGGGTGATGAAGCAGTTCCCTGTGGAGTGCTGCTCAATGTGGAATCAGAGGAGCAGCAGCCAGACATACTGTCATCTCTCTGTAAGATAGTTTGTAATCCAACACAAGTGCTGCTTCCACCTGCACATCAGCAGACTTTTTACCCAGTAGTGATGGTCTGAAGGTGTCAAACCGTCACATGTATTGACCAATGCATGCACATGGGAGTAGGCCTTAATCATCAAATATCTGATGGCATCCTCTATATCAGTGCAGAGCTGATAAGCAAACTGCAGGACGTCCCACCAGCAAGCACAGGTGGTGGCAACAAGGGCGCTTTATTCTGACATTATGACTCATCATGAACATAAAAGCACTCGTGTTACTAAGAGTATACCCATAAGTCACTAATCATTAGTAATTTATTGTTTTCATCTATGCTTTTCCTACAATGACGTGCCAAAGTCCTAAATGAAATTTTCTTCACTGATTTCCTAAATATTAGACTTTTATATATTTTGGGACAATGGCACATCTTTTATTTCATAGTTTAATGTAAAAATAGAATAATGAAGCAGGCATTGTTATTTTTATTCGTTTTATCACATAGTAAACTTACATAGAAAGATGGATGAGTGTGTTGGTCTTCATGCCTCTAATGGGCTGACCCCCCTGTGCCCTGCAGCTGTTTTCTTTTTAAAAGCGGTGAAAAACATCTCAAGGTTTTGCATATGCACATGCATTGTTGCCAAGTGTGCATGCTGAGATAACAATTTTTCATCCAAGAGCTGCTGTGAAGCCTTCCAAGCAGCTTCAAAGATTCAGTTTTTCAAAAATGATAAATTTTAGGGCGGACTTAATCACTTCAAAAGAAGAGAAAGTTGTTGTTTTTTTACAATTAGAAAAGAAGAATACAGAGCTTAAAAAATAAATCATGTTAGTGTTATAACTGCAAAACCAATAAATACCATGAAGAGGCTCTTGTTAAATTTGATTGTGGGCTACACAAGTGATTTTTTCCAGGTCACGGTGAGATTGATTTTGCTAATGACCTTAAACGTCATTCTTTCTGCTGATGGGCAAGGGAATAACCCTTGCTATATATCCAATCTTCACAAATCTCTACCTCATTCGTCCAGTTTATATGAATTTCACTTTTGTAAATGCCCTGTATATATGAACTGAATTCTCTGACTTCTTCCTGCAGTTAGTTTTCATTTTGGTCTATATTCAGTATTCAGGATTACAAGAGTGTAGGAGGGACTGCCAGGTACAGGGACACTGACGCGCTGCTTAGATAACCCCATGAGTGTTGCCCCTGACACTGCGAGGGACTTCTTCACCAAAGGTCTGCACGAGAACAGATGAGTCACATTTCCCTTAAGACATGCAGCAGACACTGGCAGCATTGGTTCCATTTCCCAGACTGAATGTGGCCACGGCCAACCGCATAACCGTGTAATGCACAGTCACAGTGTGGGCTGGACAGCCTTCTGTTGTTGGTTCATAGCTCCCCACAAAAGCTTCAAACTGCTTTTTGGCAGTTGTAATACCATAACAGTGTCTTGCTCAACCAAAACTGAATCATTTGTGGGAATCTAATTATTCGGTGAAATGGTAACGGGCAACAAGTTTAGAATGAAGGCTGGCATGCAAGTCTTGGCACAAATGGATTGTGGGAGCAGGTGGGTGCAATAGAGAATAAGGCAAGTGAGTAGTTGTGATGCGCAGTGGGGATGGGACCCTGCAGTCCTAAAAACAAACCAAAAAAGAAGGCCAGCTATAAACTCTATTCTTCAGACTTGAAAACAGCTGACAGCCACTTTAAAAATCTCTTGAATTCTTTATTGATTATCAGTTACATTCGTTCTATTAGTGCCCTAACAACGGCTGCATGTCTGACACAGGACGCCATTTAAAAAACAACTTAAGAAGAATGTAGTCAGGTGAAGGCCAGACAGCCACATAACACTGGTCTTAAATGATGGAAGTAAAAGCATCATGGTGGACAGACAAACGACTGATAGAGTAATCTAACCCTTTAACTGTCTGCTGACAGCGTTCTTATAAATCATCAGATGAAGAGAAAAGGGGAGTGTGGGAGCCGAGATGAGTCTTGATTCATGGAGTTTTTATGATAACACGAGGGCAAAAGATTTATGCTTTGTTCCCTCTGTCATCAGTCCGCAGCTATAGCGGTGAGGTTGATTGTGCCATCACATTTATGTATATGGGGTACTTTGTGGTGTCAGCATAGAGTGGGCTCCTTCCGGTTTCCCTGGTCAGTTGTGTTTTGCTGCAGTCATTAAATTACTCATTAGCTTCCACCTAATTGCCTTTTCCATTATGATGAATCAACTCACATTGTCCAAATGCTTCTTTGCTCTCTTCACATTCATGCAAGAATCAGACAGACTGCCATCTGCTCGCACATGCGTCCATTTCTTATTCAAACTACAAAAAAAAATGATACCTGCATTGGCAGCGTTCTGCAGGTATCACTCAAAGCCTAGATGAACACAAAGATGAATAGATGAACGAAACGACATCTTACATTGTCTCTTCTTATCTATTCATCAACTGTGTGACAATTTAAGTGGTATTCTGTAAGAAATTTTCCTCACAGCATCTTTATCTGAGTAATGCTCTGTCAGGTTGGCTTTCAGAACAATATGAGACAACTAACAGAACCAGCCCAGCAAACTGAAACATTAATTACTGTGCCGAGGAAATAGTCTTGCAAATCTTGGCAACAGTTGCTCAGCACAAACTGCATCAGCAAAGAGGAAAGGTGGACACAAATCAAAGCTAAAAGCTGATTCAAAATCTCCTGCTAAATGCTCAACACAACTTCCACACTGCAAGAACTATCTTTACGGCAATGCTGTTATTCAGTTACCGTCATGGTCAAGTGGAATGCATAGCTCCAATCATCACCAAGGAAATCTTGACCACTGAGATGCCAAAAACACACATGGAAGGCTACAACCACATAGAGGCTGGCAAAAGTGGGACTGTGATAAAGACCTGAAATGAATAACTGAATTGGAAAGAAAAAAAGCAGACACCTCTGAAAGTGGCGCCAGCATTCACACTGGGCATTTCAGAAGCCAGGCACATAGAAAACCTTTTATCGCCCGCCATTCTGATTCTAATCATGCTGATCAATTGTGTGCCAGTGTTAGCAGACAGCAAGACAGAGCTCCAAAACAATTCAGTGGTGCAGCTCCATTCAGACAATCAAAAACCCAATAGTTAGCAGAACAGACAGTGAGGTAACAAGAACTATTAACTACTGCTCAACGTTGTTGTTGAGCGAAACACGTCAAACCCACTGGAATCGGGAAAAGGAGCGGTCTCTCACAGTGCAGCAATAAATGGTAAACAACCTTATACTTGATAATGTCTTCAGATGAAAATGCACTTGTGATAGATCATAATGGGCTGTTATGTGAGAGCAAGTCAGGGATTGTGGCTAATGCACTCGAAAACTTTCATTTAGGTGTTGGGTCTTTATCTTATGTGCTTAGGTGGAAAGCGCATTAATCAACTGACCAACATTTGCCCACACACACACACACACACACATACACACTTTGATATGCTTGTTGGCTAAACCTCTAAACTTTCTGAAGTGCTTCTGAACTAGACTCTCTTTAGCTTTGGTGTGCCAGAGAGACGAGGGCAGCACTTTACCATGATTCCTCAGAGCTCTTCTCCACTGATTACATTAGCATATCAGGGAACTGGAAGCTCAGATCAAACTTAAAATGGGCACCAAGGCAGGTACACTAAAAGCAGGTAGGACAGAGAGAGACAGACAAAGAAAGAAAAACAGAATGTAGCAGGTGGCCACTGTGAAATGAGAAGGAGATAGGGAGATGGGGCAGTCTCACAATAGCCAAAATTTACTAAAAACGACACGAAATGGATTGTTTCCAAAAGGTGTTCAAGCTTTTTAAGCTTAAAAGGCTTTGAGCACTTTTGGATGCGTCGTGATTGCAAACAAAGGCTTTAAACTTTATATGCAAGCAAATAAAACAGGGATCTGGCACCCACATGTAATTCTTATGAGCATGACGAAATAGGGCTCACACACATTTGTACACTCAGGCAGGCTGGAATCCACTTGTACGCAGAATGAATGGAAAGGTTTTAGTTGATGGGGTTTGAGGGATGCAGATTTTGTTGGTAGCCTTAAAGAATGGAGTCATTCAGTTCTGGGATAACAGACTCCATAAAAATGAGCCTCTGAAACAACACTAAAGCTAAAACTGAACTTCCAGGTAAATTTTGAACTTCCCTGTTTGTGGCAAATAAACACAGACAGCAAATACACTCCATAACATTCAGGTAAATGTGTGTCATTGTGAGGTGTAAATTTGCTTGCTTCACACTAACCCTATTTCTGTGTCCAAAAAAAAAAATCTTTTGTTTGACAGGAAGTCCTTATCAGAGTGACCACTACCATTAGAGATGAACTTTTAATGGACCTGCCTCTCCCTCCCTCTAGTTTATTCATGAAGACTAATCTTGTGACTGAGAGTGATGGGAAAAACAGATATACAAGGATGGGGGAAAGAGATGGAGATAGGGGGGAAACAGCAAACAGAGTCAGAAAGATCAGCAGCATTTATATACTGAACAAAAATAAACAACGTAGCATGTAATATTCAATTTATTCTTTTCGACATAAGAAATTAAGTTCTTGTTGTTCTAACTCACTACATCTATTAGTCGTACTATTTCGGAAATGTGAACAGGTAGTTTAAAAGTGGGGTTAAGCACCAAAAAATAAATAAATCACAGGCCAGTAAAGAGCGTCCACCATTTATATCATGCTGTGCCACACATCTGCAATGCACAGAGTTATTGAGGTTGCTGGTGCTGCTTGTGGAAGGTTGTCTCGTTATACCTAAACAGCTTGTTAAAGTTGGCAGATATTTTGAGGGACAGGATCTCCTGACATTACATTCATATACACGTCCATCCACAGCATCACATGGCAGACTGCCTGACAAGACGACAAACGATAGAGTTGTGGACATTCAACTGCACGGCTACGGTCCTGATTGATATTCCAGCATCCAACATGCCAACACCCTGTTCTCATCTTTTGCTTGTCAACTGAGGTATTGTGTCATTTGAAAAAAGCTGCATTTTGAAGGTGGGCTTTTATAGCCACTGGTCAAAGGCGTGTTTGTGTTCTTGTCACTCTATTTGATCATTGTCCTTCAAAGTCACATTTAACTAGGGT
The DNA here is from genome assembly GCF_000690725.1 of Stegastes partitus. Lineage (NCBI taxonomy): Eukaryota > Metazoa > Chordata > Actinopteri > Pomacentridae > Stegastes > Stegastes partitus. The sequence goes on from NW_007578747.1 coordinate 132,233, forward strand.
TTGGATTAATTCAATGGTCAAATTTGTTACCAGTTAAACAGCTTTTGTGGACAACTCAGCCATTTTCTAAACATAAGAATACAAATTAGATTAGGAACTTTTTCTCTAAATCAGACAAGAAGACTATTTGCATGTTGTGTTTATATTTTTTGTTTAGTGTCGTAGCTCTAATAGCCAAACAGAATCACGGTACACTTGACAAACACCATTACCAGCTCTTGCTAAAGTATTAAGTGTCAGTGACAGCTCTGCAACAACAGCTCTCAAAGCTATTATGGAGAAAGGTCTGACTGATCTGGAACTACACACAGCTCAAACACTCCCAGCAAATACTAGAGAGGAGGCTATCTCAGAAATGTATCCATGCATGTCCGTCTCATTTGGTTCTCTTAAGAATCAATGCAGACTTGCAAGTACTCCACCCACTGCAGTAATTTGTAGACTAAGTGGAAAAGACGTGCTTGCTTTTTTGGTTGCAAGGTGATTAGTCGTAGCTGATCGGTTTGGCAAAGCTGGTATCATCGCTTGTCAATTTATTGTAGAATCAGACACAGTCACTACACAACGCCTCATTCACTACTTATGCAACTGTATACTTACCATACATTACATGATTGACCCCTACAGGCTGACATGCTGATGGTGAAAAGCTAAAGGCACGACAGGGATTTATCACAAGCCGAGGTGCAAAATGACAAGTAGCTCTCTATGAAATGGTGTGAATATTAAATTAAAAAGCATATCGAAAAAATCAAATGCAGGTTCACATGAAGGGCACCTCATTGTTCATACTACATGTCCTTAGAACAGCCTTTTGAAAAAGAGAGCATTACTGACTGTGAGGGATCGGGAAATAGAAGATAAAGAGCATTTTTACTTAAACTCTCATCTTTATTGAATATGTGTGCGCTGCCTTCACTGAGTCTTAACACCATTGCTCTGGTCACTAACACATTTTCTCCCTTTTCTCTTCAGGCCTTCTTTCCTGTTTTATGGCTCTAATAGGATCAATCAAGCGTAACTCAATCCTCATCTCCAATCTCCTCTTTCTTCTCCCATCTTGGCCAATGTTCGGGGGAAGCCCTATAATATGGGTTGTGGTTTAATAAGATAATTCCATTATCGACATCCTGATCAATTGTGCTGGATTAGCAGAAGAGTTTGACTGCTGGGAACAGCAAGTCAGAGGATGTTCTACACAATGTGTCACGACCCATCCCTGTTCTCGTTTTACATGTCAAAGATTATGTTATCGAAAGTATTCAGCTTGGCCATTTGGAGCCATTTTGAATAAATCGTCATTGAAAATCGTCCTTTCTTCACTCAGACAACAATACACAACAGACATTATTAATCGCATGACTGAATTTTTCGAGCTGCTGAATTATTCTCTCGGCTTCAGCTCAAGAATCCATGGCGGCGTTAACCTGGATCACTTCTACTGGAGCCACAGTGAGAATCGCAATGAAGGCTGACATAGAGTGAAGTACCAATGTGACTCTTGAAAACCGTCATGACGCTACACCGACAGAACTCTGCTGCAATTAACCATAAGGAAATTCATTTAAAATACGACCTGTGACATTTCTTGTGAACACAAAAATAGCTGTATTTCATTTATTCAGTGCTACTCAACAAAACAGGTCACGCTCTAACAAACATGATGAATGCATTTCCTTCTCCATAAAACACATACAAAGCCACAATGTAAAGTATTATAAATTTAGCAGTATTTACATCTATGCCTCCTTCTTCCTCCCTGTCTTTGCTTGCACATTGCTGTATACCTTGGTGTGTTAACATCACCTATGGCTTAGTGGAGAAGTGCTACACCACTGACATGTGTATTGTATCACTCACGTGTCCACAGAAATGCCAAAACCTACTCTTTGTTAGGCTGCTTTATATTACTATTGAGTTGTTTATAAAACTCATTTTAATTTGGAAGCTTGCAAAACCAGACACATTACCTTGACAGTTCTGTGTATATTGATCCTTATATAGTCATCCAAAGTAGACACGGATAAATCCTGGAACTTTGGCAAGAGATTCTAGTTGATTAATATGGTGACACAAAAATAAATAAATAAATAAATAAATAATGAAATTGCTAGTGAACTGCAATGTCACTTTACTGGATCGGATTATATTTTAAAGCTGTACGTGTTGCTGAGTTCACTCCCTGTATATGAGTAATTCCATAAATTCCCTTTTCATTGTATAAATGAACTCATACATTTTAGGTTTGGAGCAGGTAAAACCTGTTCTTTAATGAAGTGAGAGGTTTTTGATAGGGACTAATTGAGCCATTATTCTTCTGAGAACTCAAGATAGAAAACAACAATGTAGACACAGAAAAAAATACACAGAATGTTTTGTAGTTGTCAGTTATGTCCAAATTATCAAATGGGTTACTGACGTCTGGGCAATGTGAACAGCTCCTGTATGGTTTATTTGTGTATGTGTTTGTCCTGCTGACATTCAATTTTACTTTCCATACAGGGTGCATCTCACACCTCTCACACACAGGTACACACACACAGATTTCACAAACTTTGCTCCCACATGCTGTTCTGCAGTGCTTGAGACTCAGCCAAATGATAGTAGGGCACTAATGAGGTTGCTGGAGCTCATGATTTGACCTAATATGTCATAGAAAAAGTATGCAGAACTTTCAACAGCTTTAGTATCCAAAGTTATGTAACCGAGCAGCAGAAAACGTGTTTAAGTTTCAGATATCAGATCAGCAATATGTCACACAACAACAAAATATAACTCCCCATACAATCACATCTGAACCTCCACAGCTTTAACAGAGCGTTAGACCAAATGAGGCACAAAGTTTTGTCTCAACAAACCAGTAAAACACCAAATTGCAATCTACATTTTGTCTATCCTAAATTATACATAAAACATTAGATTAATGAATCCAAAAAATATATTCCCTTCTGTTACAGTAAAAGCTTAAAGAGATAAAATGCCAAAGGGTTCCAGAGTTTAAAAAGCAAGTATCAGCAGCATCAGTGATTTGCAGTGTTATTCCAAATGCCTATGCTGCATCATTAAGATGAGTTATCCCAGTTTAGATTCCTGAGAAGGTGTGGCTATTTCTCCACCAGCAAAGACTGTACAGGTCTGGGAAAATGGCTACTTTATTCTATTTCGAACTGCTGTTGTTGAAAAATTAACATTAATTTGAAACTATTCTTAAAATCCGCTGAGTGAATTACAATGATAGATTCCTGATTGCTGTCAGTTTTTGAGATATGGCAAAGAAAGGTGCTGGGAGCTTACTTTCTCAGGTGCTCATGCTCCTTTAAAAACAGCTCTGTTCTTCTGTTGTTGACACCAGAACCACTCTTGTATGTCCTGAAAAAAAGCAGATACACTGGTGAATAAATAATGCCATCGCTTTAACGAAATGAACAAATTGAAGCAAGTTTTGTTGCAGAAATAGCTTTTTGTATGATGTGAAACAACATTTAAAAACAGTGAGTGAAATGGAATTTTCTGCATTCAAGTCATTCATGTTCGTCCAAGTCAAAAACTGTGATCAATGAGCAAATAAACAAGATTTTAACAGTCAAGGAGATGCTTAACTAACACTTGACAGTCTTGAGCCTGACCATCAACTGTAGTTTTTCCACTATGTCTGACAATAACAAATCTCGTGTGTTTTGCTGAGTAGGCATCAGAATTATTCGGCAGCTTTTTGCTACCACCACCCTTTTCACCTCCACAGACAGAAGATCACAGGGTGAAAATGGTTGGCTGGTTTGGAAAGGGCCCTGCTGGCGAGGTAAAAAGGTGTTGCTCTCCTTAAAGGTGTGGTGGAGCTTTGTTGGTTCACACATACTGCAAACACTGCGGCCTACAGCTGTTCCTTACAACAACTAATCTGATCCACTGCAAAAAATGCATTGGCGTAGCTGCTGTGTCAACCATCTTTTAGCAAACAGTAGCATGTTTTACCTGCTTCACAGTAAAAGCCTTCTTGCAATACACCAATCTAAAGCTTTTGATGTGAAGCCAAAGCAGGAAATTTTCGGTTTGCTGTAACTTAACAGAGCACATTGAGCACCACAATGTGTTGGCAGTTACTTTTTCACACATACAGAACACCAGCCTAGTTCTCCCCTGCTATGAATCCCTGATGGAAAAGTTTTGGGTTTTTTTTCATTCTGAACAACAAAGTCAGGTCGCCAAATCAGGGAATGTCCAACTCGCATTCAACTCTGGTGGAGAGAAGGGTCGTGAAGAATGGTCAGCTAAAGCGGCTGACATACAGATACAACCCCAACACAGGTAAACCTGCATCACTGTGTCAGTCTGAAGTCATAAATCTCTCTCTCCCCCTGTCTTTCTCTTGGCTCTTCATTCCTCCAGCCCACCATGTACACAACCATCTGCCAAGTACCATATAAACATTTTAGTTGCAGTAAAAGTATAAAGAGAAAAGGATAGAGTCACTGATGTAAGGAATGGGCCATTTAATGATTTGCGTTACAGTGTAAAAAAAATAAATACATTGTTTCAAATTCTTGTATCACCAGACAGTCTGGTGAATGGGTGCCTAATTACATACAGGGTTCACAGTTATAGGTGGGAGTCACTATGGCTTACAATTCTCTTTGTACTCTAATCATTATATATGTAAGAGGCCACTGATTGAATTCAAATATTGATAGCACCAAACAATATTAGGTTAATAAAGGACAATAAATGAAACAATGTTCTCTACTACTAAACTGTGTGGTAGCAAAGCAGTCAAAGTTAATTAATGAACTGTTATACCAATGAGAGAACAAATACATCACACCCATTCTCTTTTGCTTGATGCAACTCTAGCTATCAGCATCCCTGAAGAGCTGACTAGCATGTGCCCTCCTGGGTTTCCAGTCATTTACCACAGCCCCACCCTCCTGTTGGGCAAGAATGAGATAAAGAGCAGGAGAGGAGGGAGAACTGTGAAGCGTGAGAGTATGCACGCACATATAACATAAACATCCTACCCCACCCCGCTAACGGAAAGCAATCCAAGAATAAATGTGCCTACTTCATCCCGAGTGCGCCATCCAAAGTCAATGAATGGAAAAAAAATCTATATACAGTATATAGTGCACACAGAGCACACTGCTGAGTGTCTGCCTTGAGCCCAGGCTGGCCACCACAGCAGCAGAGCTGATGCCTTTGTAGGGCTAGAATTGCCTCTACTGACAGCTAGCTTCATCACTCCAGCAAGGCTTTTTAAAAGGGCACCAATGTAAATCACAGGCTAGCTGTCATTTTTGTTGCTGACATTTAGAATCAAAGCAGGAGCAGAGGGAGTGTTGGGTCTGAGCTCAGCTCTACTCCATGCTGTTATTATCAATGGCACAGCTGCACAAAAGAGGTGTGTGTCTGTGTGTGCTTGTTTTGCTGACGGAGTCTTCAAGCACACTGCAAGATACTGATACAGTACTTGATAAAATCTCATATTGCTCATTTGCATGCTTGCATAAATGAGATAGCGTGCACTATTTCTTTTAACCAGTATGGATTTCTGCATGTATGCATCGTCATGAACCCTGATACACACAATCTACAGTGAACAGTGTCCCGGACAGGTTTACACCAACCAAGATCTCTACTGCCCTCTATCTGACAAAAGGCTCAGCTGCAGCAACAATGTCCATCAGTGCCATGAAAGCCTAAAAATCTCACAAATTAATTTTAACATTTACCTTTACAAACACAATTTAACCTGCAATGTCTTACATTTAAAAAAAAAAAAAAAAACTTAACTCTGTCCCAATAATTATTAACATAATTATGCTTTTGCTATAATGTAGGTTTTTACCTTGGCTGCTCTTACTATAAACACATCACCAATTTTAGTTTGATAAAAAGAAAATAAAAAACCAAGCAGTCAAAACATTGTGCTGCTGCTTCTGTGATATGGTAAAAAGATTTTTGTTATTTAGATTTTTTTTCCATACAATTATAAAATGTTTCAGGCAACACTGCTGAGTAAACCTGGATAAAATTGATTATTGATTTTCTCTGCATGCCCCGAGATCAGACGAAAAATGTTAGTGTTAGTGGTCAAGATAGCGCACAGTTATCCTATTCCTCATAAGCTGAAAGGCAGTTCAGCTCATACAGATTGCAAAACAAGCCCTCCAGCTGTCGAGAATATGGCTGCTTTTATGAGTTCTACCTTTTTGCTTTCCCGTGCCCATGAGCAAAGATCTACAGGGGAGGTTGAGGGCAAATTGCTTTTCAAAAGAAATTATTTCATGTAAAGCATGACTCGACATTTCATTGCACTGTGCCATAACAGCAGCAGTTGTAATTCCCCTACCTGAAAGCTCAGATGGTTTCCTCATTAGCAGCCCCTGGGCACATTAGTCATGATTAGGCTGAGCACTGGGTCAACAACACTGGCTCATTTTTATGCATTAGATTCATCAGCTGATGTAGGGCCAGTGACACTCCTTAGCAATGCGATTAAATGAGTGAACTGCTCTATGTAATGCTGACCTCATGGGATGTTACTATCTGAATACATACACAGTTAAAATGTAATTGCTCATGTGCCGTGTGACTTCCAATTATCATTAGATCATAATGGCTTGGTAGTGCGTTGATATAAATAATTTTAAACAGGTTAAAAAAAAAAGATGTGATTATCTGTTGTATCATACATGAGGCACTGTCACAAAGAACAATTACACTTTGTCTGTTTTACACATATAGAAAACTGTTGAGGGGAAGGGCAGCTTTCCTCTTCAACTCAGTCTGCAGAAATGAGTGATTGTACAAAAGCATTTCTTCAATTTGGTGTTAATGGGACCTCTGTCACTATAATAATCCTACAAATCACAACAGCAACAGCATTTATTGGTCCAAACAGACACTTTAGTCGGTGTGGGTAAAGGTTCTGCAGAGGGTTACTTCTGCTACTTTCAGTGCATGTGTCGCTGTATGTGTACTAACTTCATCAAGTTTCTGGGTGCATATGTTCTTGGATGTAGCAACACAGTTAAAAGGGACACATTTAAAGCTGTGGTGATGTGAACAGCTAAAGTATGAGTTGTTTGTATATTCTATTACCTCAAAATTACATCCAAGATTGTGAGCTGTGCAACTGAGCAAGCCAACTAGCTCTGCATTCTCTATAGAAAACCTGAGGACAACCTGTGTATGTCCAAACTGCTATGTATACAAGTTGGTCTATGATTTCACTGCTGCAACATTTTTCCAGTTAAAACTGATGAAAACTGAAAGAACTGAAGTCCTTGATAATGTGACGCCTAAGAATTTATCATGAGCACTATATGTCTTTAAATTGGGCTGCAAGGTGGTACGGTGGTTAGCACTGTTGCCTTGCAGCAAGAAAGTCGCCAGTTCACACCTTTCTGTGTGGAGTTTGCATATTCTGCCCGTGCAGCATGAGTTCACTCCAGGTTCTTCGGCTTCCTCCCACAAGGTCCAAAAACATGTTGAGGTTAATTGATGATTCTAAATTCTCCATAGGTGTGAATGTGAGTGTGCTTGGTTGTCTCTAAGTGTAGCCCTGTGATAGACTGGTGACCTGTCCAGGGTGTCCCCTGCCTTCACCCTAAGTCAGCTGGGATAGACTCCAGCCCCCCATGACCCTGGTGAGGATTAAGGTGTAGAGATAATGGATGAATGGATGTCTTTAAATTAGAAAATGTGTGAAAGAAAGACTTACATATCTGTATTCCTAATGTACAAAAAAGTGGCTATGGGCCTACTGAACGTGCTTGAGTATATGAGGCCTCTGCAGACTCTCTGCATTCTAGATGGATGGAGTGGGATCAATAAGAATCCTGCAGTGCTCACCGTATGCTCACTGCTGCGTCTTAAAGATCAATAAGCCATTACAAAAAAACCCACAAGAGTCATGGTCCGGGGGAGCCTCCATCTCATTTCAATACACTCACTCACAACTGAGCCAATCCGAAGAGAGGACACACTTTCTCAATACAAGGCCAAAGAGGCTATGAATCTTCTTAGGATTTACATTTTTCGACAGCATGCCAAGTGAAAGTCAAGGTTCAACTATCCCTCTAAGGAGCAAGTTCTATAACATGGGAGCGTCGTGAATAATGCTTGGCAGTGTTTCTTCCTGAACACCCACTAAGATCAAATCACAAGCAATACATCACATGAGAACATTATTTGTTTTGTATGCAGTAACCTCTATGGTTTCATGTCAGGAAGACTATAAGAGGCCACCACTTACGTCCAATGAAACACAGTGTGTGCATTGGAAATTAACTTACAGCGCGAGTAACTGTACAACTGGGACACATGCTGAGATATTGGCTGCACAGGCAAATGAATTATAAAGTGCGGTGACAGGATACTTACTCAATGTCTTTCCTGACAGAACCTAGAAGGTCTTCCCTTTCTCGGATGGCCAGGAAGTTGCCTTTGGTTTTGTGGAATTCATGTGTATAGTCCTGAGCGGGAGAAAAAAAGACGAAGGGGCGGAAAATTAGCAAACAGTAAATGAGCCATGTATGTGCGCAATAAAATGGTTGTTGTGTTCTTGATTCAATTAATCCATGAACTGAGCAAAGTTCCCCAACAGAATTCATTGAAAGTAAACAAAACTGTGCAGGAGAATACAGCAAGTGTGCAGAGAACAGATGAGCAAGAAGAAAAGAGAAAAAAAAATGATGAGGAAAAAGAGGGCAAACCTGTAGGATGTCTCTGTGTCTTTGGAGCGTGTGCATGAGTGCAGCGTTGAGAGAAGCTGTTCCCGGGGCGTTGGTGTACTCTGCCATCTTGTCGTTCACTGCAGTCAGCTGAGAGAAAGATGGAAAGGAAATGAGCAGATGGACAGATGGAAGACACCAGGTAAACGAGGAGATTGTGGTCCAGTTGGGAAATATGATAATGAATAACACATACAACATATTTCAACTGGGAGATGTACACTTCAGAACAGTCAAACAGCCAAATCATATAAGACATCATGAAGATAAATACATTTGTGCCCTTTTGTGGTCACTACTGCACACCATTATAATGCCGCCATCGATTTTAACATCTGTTGTACTTTAGAAATTATACTCCTAAATTCTACTGTCCTGTTAGGATCTCTTGCTGTTTCCAGAGTCAGTCAACAAAAAATTCTAAATCTTACATTTCTTTGTTGAACTGCAAATCATGTGGAGAAGTGGACTCTGCGGTTTGCTCTTTTCTTGATGAAAGACAAGAGCCTTGGAATAAATCTAGTGTTGTCCTTTTTGCTGGCCGTTCACGGGCCACTGGCCAAACAGGATTTACTTACTTTGGCCAGCAGTTGTTCAATCTCCACTGACATGGTGTCAAACATCCTGTCCTGGGTAGAGTTGTTCAGCAGCGGGGTGGTGTCCGACCTTGAAGGGGAAAACCAGGAATAAAGACCAATTAGAAAGCTGCTTGTCTTGTGTCATAGATTTCATCCGTGTTTATATACTTAAAGATACACAAATTATTGACGAGTTTTTTTCACTGAATACAAAATACACTGCTGAAGTTAAATATCTAAACATGATACTAAAGGATTCACGGTTGTGTGAAGAATCATGTTCACATAAATTCAAACAGTACAAACTGTGCAAAAACACTTAAAGTTTGAGGTCAGTGCAAAGGAAAACAAATACTGAATTAGAAAATACTCGAAATAGTCCAGAATTAAGGACTATTTTAACACCATCTGTATGGGAATCAAAGGAGGCTTGACTTAAGACACTCCCTTTGGAAACATAAACTCCTCCCTTTATACACAGATGTTAAACAGGACATATAGATCAAATTACATGGGTAGCTATTGGTTAATAGCTGGTGACGGTCTACTGGATGCATCGATAGCCTCTTGACAGAATCACTTGAAAAACGTTTTTGTATATTATGTTTCCCGTCCAATTATTGTCAAGAATCAAAATTTAAAAGTGTGCTGGGTTTCAAGGTTTAACCCTTACAGTTCACAACAAGTGGCTTAAGCCATGAAAAAAAACAAAGATGAACTTGTGTGTTATAATAATACATTTCAATAGAGAAGTCCTCCTTTTTTTTGCCTCCCTCCTAGATTTTTGTAGCTTGTGAGCAACACCCTTAGAATTGGTTGGACTCAATGTATTGTTCATGGACACTTCCTTCCTGCAGCCAACCTTTCCTGTGCTGGCAAGCAAATCTAAGGGCCTTTAGATGACTATAATTTAGGCCACATTTGCCACCTAAAAGTGTTAAATAAATATTAGGATAATTTTTGACATTGTTACCAGAGAACACCCTCTGACATACAGCCATTTCTTATTCACACAAAATCAAGAATATACTCTATCACAGACATTCCCCTTATGTTAGTATGAGGGTAGTATTAGTCAACTCACTAACATAAATTGACAGGAACCTAAATAATGTAGGACTGCAAGTAACAGTTATTTTCATCATTGATTAATCTGCAAAGTATTTTCCTGATAATTAATTTGATCTTTGAACTGTCGAAAGTTAGTTGACAAATTATATTATAGTTTTCTAGAACCCAAGTGGGTGTGGTAAAATTCCTTGTTATATCTGACCATTAACGCAAAATCCAAAATATTGAGTTCTTTCTCAAGTATGACAGAGAAAAAGAGCAAATCTTTACTTCTTTTTTTAGCAATTTTTTATCAAATTTAAACAATTAAGAAAATAGCAGTGGTTTTCTGCTGATTGAATAATGGATTTAGCGACTGATTGCGACAACTCTAAAATTACTATTTCGACCAGCATATCAAAGGACTTGTGTCCTAGTTGTCAAGTTTACTCAGAGTAGATTATTAACCATGTAGTCTCAAACTAGCAAACTACTAGTCTGCATTACTACCGCTACTCATCGATTTTCTGCTCAGAATCTGGAGAGACTTTTTCCTTAAGTGGCTATTAATTCTGCAGGTGTATTGAAAGACTTACGTGTCTCCTCGACGTCCATCCCTGGAGCTGCTGTAGCTGGTGCACAGTTTACTGAAGGACACCAACTTCAGGTCAAGTTCGTTCTCCAACTGTCTAGCCTGCTTTCGCAGATCTGTAAGAAAAGCACACAACCCAGGCAAAGCATTTTAACAATCAGTTGTGGAAAGTACATTCACTCGAGTACTGCATTTAATAACTGCAACTTTGAGGATTTTAATTTTATGTTCCTTCATATTTCAACTCTACTACACGACAGTGGAAAATCCTCCTATACATTTATTTGGGACCTTTACCTATGTCAGCAGTGTCTTGCAGTTGTTACCATCACTGCTTCATTTGATGATTTAAATCAGCACCACAAAGCTTTGTAATATGAGCGTAAAGCCAGATCTGAAGGCCTTCCATTACACCAAAAAAATATACATATCTTGGATGCTTTTGCTGGGTTAAACCATACAGGAAATGTTCCAAGAGGCTTTTTTATTTTTCTTTCTTATTATTATCTATGGTATAGGTGCACTCGAATGACTAATTCTTTTCAAATAAAGGTGCTGAGGTCATCTGATGAAAATTCCTGTATCTTTTTATATCGCGAGATATATCACAGAAAAACAAAACATCACAATGTCATTTATTTTTCCCAATATCGTATAATCGTAATTTGCATTTCGACTTCAGTAATACTTTGACAGCTGGACTGAAAACAACAGTATTTCTTTTTAAAGTGTGGTATTGATACTTCAACTTAACCAAAAGACCAAATTACGTCAATAACAGCTCGTGTCAGTTTGTTGTGAAAGCCAGAGCAACGCTGTAACAGCAACGCTTGTGCTGAATGAGCTAACCAACTTCAACATTACATTAACCGAGGGAAAAAAAATAGGAATATATATCTGTTCATTGTCATTTAATGAACGTCATGGCTGACACAATTCGTTGATAAGCAGTTTAGAGCAGCGACACAGATTCAACAGCTTAAGTAATAACGGTAACTTAAGTTGCAAGGCGGCATGCTAGCTGGCTAGCTAGCTAGCTTGCTAGAAGCTAACTAGTTGTTGTAGAGACGTGTATTAAACGTGGCTGTACGAGCAAAACGCGCCATGACAGCGGCAAATTAACTACTGGCGTTATGAATATAGTACTATATGTTACTGTAAATACAATTTACTGTGAACTGAGTCAAATGTTGTCTCCTTACCTTCCCAATAGTTGCTGCTTCCTATCCCTGCCATCTTTGTTGTTCTGCGACGTCACTAACTTCCGGGTTTTGTCACGTGTCAGCAAATTGTCAGACTACAGGAGTTTTATCGCCCTCAGCTGAGCCTCTCAGGCATGACAGTCTCAATAGCATTAACAGCATAACCGAGAGCATAGCTCCAACAGCTTTTAACAACTACAGCAAGATGTTATACATTTATCCTTAGAGCTTCAATCTTAGGCAACCTTCAGGGAACTTCTTTAGTTCTGACTGACTCATGTAAAGTCCCAGATATATGTACAGAATCAGAAATCACATTCTTCAGTCCCATAAATATAAAAATCTGTCTAATTGATAATCGGCTTGGCCATATTATCCACTAATATAATGCCCACTGCCACACATCTGAGAAACACTTTTTTGATTTAGATCCAAGGTAGACTAAAGTCACTTGTCTCATACTCCGACCTGGAAACAGTAATTGATGCACTAACTGAAGGCTTGACTGCGGTAAACGCCCTCCTTTCTTGTAAGGACCATAAGTCCCTCTCTCGCCTCCAATCAGTTCAGAATGCAGTAGCTCAGCTTCCTACCAGTTATAGCAGACTACATCACATCACCCAAATCCTAGTTTCCCTCCCCTGGCAACCTGTTCATTAATCAGAAATGCTGACCCACAATGGACTCGTTCACAGCCATAGGTCCCCAGATGAGGCCCTTTCGGCTGTTGCAAAATTCAAAGCTTAAATCTGAATGTGACCTTGCTTTTGCCATTCAGGCGAAGAAATCAACCTCCTGAGGAGATAAGGTTTACAGAATCAGTGTCTTCCTTAAACACCACTTCCTAAAAGCCATTTTTTATCCATACTTCTCATTAAAAAAGTTGTTGTCTCAGAGTGAGGCTATCAAAAGCGCATCGATATGTTGTGTTTGGAGAAGATTTTCTTCAAACACACGAGCCTAGCTACATAAGGGAAGACAATGTTGCTCTGCCTGTTCTTCTCTTCTGCTTTAAGAAAGCACGTAAAACATGTGGTTTTTCCTGCTGGGCCATAACTAAGTCACCAAAGAGAGCTGATGAAAACAGCATAACGTCAAACAGAGAAGAAAAAACAGGCAGCACGTGTGTGTCTGAAAAACTTAGAAGGATCAACTCTAAACACAGCATACTGGTGCACTTCATACACACACACACACACATATATATATATATATTTAAAATTGCTAAACATTTTTGTTATCTAGTCCTTCTTTTTTCCCTTTTCTCTTTTACAATAAAATTACAAAGAGAAATGTTTAGCTGAAGTTCTCCATTATTTTTTATGATTTTTCGTATGTGTGTGACTGTCATGATTGTTGACAATTAGCCTATTAATAAAAGGTTTCAAGTAGTCTGTTTATCAGTGTTTAGAGTCCTTTTCTATCTTAAAATAGGCGACAACCTTGCTTCCCTCCCCACTCACCCTTCCCAACTTGTTGCAACTTGAGCACACCAACTCACCTTTGACTCTGCTCCAACCACTGGCTGCATCTAAAATATGAAGCCTCTGGGTCTAACTAATGACACCACTGTTCATTATGAGGTAATTCTATTTCAATGATTAACTTGCCCTCTTTGCTGGGACGTCTGTTTCAAAAAAGTGCCACTAAAAACAACCAGTACCATACACAGCAACACGAAATCATACAATCTTGTGAGATGGTTTATTTTATTGTGTTTTGTGGGTTTTTGTGCATGTTAGCATATCCTGATCACACAGAGGTTCTTATGAAACATTTCGTTGTGTGCAGATTCAACATGAATTGCACTTTTCTTCTCCCATTTGCTATTGGCAAACATTATTTACAGTCGATTCCAGTTTATATAAAATCTTCACATCAACAACGCGTGACTGCGACACGCTCAACTTTCAAAAATTCATACACACGTGCTCACATAGTATAAGAAAAATAATGTACAAAACTGTCTCCCTACACAGATGTCAGTTTGTCAGGGCAAAAAAACTCTTCTAACTGCAAATCATGTGTATTGCTTCAAACACTTCAAAAAAAAAAAAAAGAAAGAAAACCATGCAAAACATTTCCACATTAATGATCCAAATGACAATTTCAAATCAGTCACGGACAGTTACATAGGGATGTCCAATGTGAAGGCAAAACTCATTCATCATACTTTTGGTTTTTGGTAGTTCACCTGCTTTGCTTTATGATGCTTTAGGTGACATTTTACGACATTTTGGATATTTGGGAACAGAGTTTCCAACACAGGTCTTGGTTTTCTAATCATATCAATTTGGCTTGTATGTCTGCATACAAACCTGCTCCCCACTCAAAAGAAGTCAAATAAGACTGAACCTTTTAAAAATACATATCAGAATAATGAATTGAAAATTACTGCACCATCATTTCACACGTGAAATTCCCAAATGAACCGCATCACAGTGAAACGGATTATACTCTACATTGTGTCCTTTCTTTGACAGTTTGATGAATTTACTCGCACCGGACCTTCACATCGTGTAGTCCGGGTGTCTCTGACACTGATCATTAATGCACATACAAACTTGGTATGACTTTTGTAATTAAAATAAGTAGTTGGCAAAAAGGTAAACATGAAAAAAAATGGGGGGGGGAAGGTAGCCTATAGTGAGATGACATGGTGAAAACCACAGGGCACAGATTATACATGACATCCATGAAAGTCAGCAGTAATTTTCAATGTACAGAGAGATATTATTGGACAACAAACCTCTTGTTAAAACTATAATGAAATAAAAATACATTCTTTTAATGATTACATACCAAGAGGTTCATAGTTTCTTTTCTTGGCCAATGATATGGGACAATTCTCGCTTTCTATTTAGTGCAAGTGACTTCCATGAATATATCAGAGCACTCCCAACTAACTGGGTACGGGTCATTCAAGCTTAGTAACAGATTCTCCCTGATGCTTTTAAGAAGCTTGTTCCCATAATGATTTCGTCCACAAACCTGACTCATTGCAAAAATAGAAACCTCTGAACCCAGGTCAGTCATCTGTGCAGAAACAGTCCCACACTGCAGTCCTTTGATCACAATTTCTCTCTTTTCATTCCACCTGAGTATAGGATGGATCAAATTCCAGTATGGACCAAGTATTACCTATTCACTATCCCAGTCACTTTCTGTCACATACTACAGTCCATCTGGGACTGTAAACTTTTTAGAAGCCAAGGCACAGTACTGGATTCAGTCTCCCAAAGCCCTGGACAGTTCACTGTAGCTATGTTTTGTTGGATAAAGAAATAAAAACTATTTGAATTTCCTTGCTCAAAGCATTAATGAAAGAAATGTGGGGCGGTGACCGATATCAGTGGGGAGACTGAGAGAGATAAAGCACTTTCATTTAAAGTTCATTCCACATCCGCTAAAAAGTAAGTTCATTTGGACTTATCGGTCTGATCTCTCAGCCAGGCAGGACAGGTAGTGGTTTAAGAGTATTCTTAAATGGCTCGGAAACAAAAAAGCTGCAATAATGGGATGGATAAGGGCAACAGTGGACTTTCTTCACCTTCTCTTTATTACCTTCTCCATCTGTTGAACTAGTCAAGCAGAGATGCAGCTGAAACACGCCAGGTCTTCAGTCCAGACACCAGCAGAATGTACTGATTTAGTTGCACTAATAACTGAGTGACTGGGAGTGAGCCCTCAGAACTTATTGGTATAACAGAACAAGTGTCCTCATCACTCTTATATCAGTTATAAAGTAGGACAGAGAAGCTGCTCAGAGTTCAACCTGTTCCTTGTTTGCCAGGAGTTTGATTTTGTCTGAGTTCAAAACTAAAATTCTGAGCCAACAGCCAAAGTGCTGAAATGTTTCTCAGATTTTGTTGGCGTACAGTGTCTCCTCTTCGCTTTCACTTTCATCCTGAAACTCGTGGGCAAGCAGCGACTTCTTGGAACCCATAGAGGTGAGCCGGATCTCGTCGTCGTAATCATCCCGGTGCTGTCGCAAGCGGTGGAAGCCATCTTTTTGACGATTAGACTTGGCTGCGCACACGCACCAGATGATGCATGCCGTCACAACCAATGCTGTCATGGAGGCTGCTGCAGGGAGGAAGAGTAAGTCACAACTCAGCATGTCTGTTTGCATGCACGGATACGGCTTCTAGGTGGGAAAAAGTAAAAAGATCATACCTAAAGATCTTAAAGCCTGATCATGTAAGTAAAAGACTGTTGGATCGTTTAACTTTTTGACCACTAGCACAACGTGAATCACAGGGAGAAGTAACATATAACAATATAATACAAGCCTATTTTGTGCATGAAGAAGCAACATAATGCATATATAATCACCACAGGTAACAAAAGGCTCTTTCATGCTTACCTGCACTGGCCACAACAAACTCTCTGGGCAGGCCAAAGATGCTGTTGTCCATATCAAACTCAATGATGATGGAGCTTGCAGCTTCATAGGAAGATACCACAACCTGGAAGAGAATAAAAATACTTTAACACTGAGGTGTAACTAAAAAAATCCATTGAGTCCACCCGAAACATAGATGATCTACAGCGCTTTATAGCAGCAACATTTCTAAAAGTGGAATTCCCTGTAAAACATAAGAATCACACTGTTGTTTTTGAACTCATTTGGAGTGTGGTAGCAGCTGTGGTAGTAGTTTTGAATATAAACTCAAAGCTAGAGTCATTTAATCAAGGTTGTCAGAACACTTGTTTCCAGAATTTGACCAGCCATTATAGAAGTGCATTACTGTGGTGGAATCATCACAGGAGGAATGTGAAATTCAAATGATCATAGCATTTTCTTGTAATTGTTTATTTTTAACCAACCATACTCCCTTTTTAACTACTGAGATGGCAATCAAAAGAGCAAACAAAAAGAAGAAAAGATTAAGCCCTACCACATCTTATCCAACCTGGCTGCTTTTCCAAATGGAGGTATAAGACTCTTGTGTCTTAAGAAGCTCCTCACAGAAATGCGGTTGGTAATGACCTAATTAGCAAGCCTCATTTGCAGGTGTGACTGTTTAGTATAATCTGGAGCAGGTTGTCTTAAATGTCTAAAATAGTGCTACTTCATAAAAATCCTAAATTACTCCACTGAACTGCCTGAATCAGGGAATTCACAGTCTCTTCATTCAGTGTTATTGTTTAAAAACAGGAAAGGGAAAAAAAAAAACAGAAAAAAGGAAAATTAGACTCATAGTTCAGGAAATAAGGATTCCAAACATGCAGTTTCAGGCCTGATTTAGTAATGTGGTCAGAAAACACACCCAAAGAGTCGCTGCCAAAGAGTAAGTCTACTTTTGTTTTTTTCAGTATAAAGGCTGTTTTGTGATGTTTTCTGTTAGCAACACACAGAATAATCTACAGAGGCACCAGAATCCACTCAAACTCATGTCATTTTCATTTCCAGAGGCACAAGATGCGTCCCTATGACCTAAGGCAGAGTATCCGATGCCCTAAGAAATATGGGGAGACTATTAAGGAGAGACAATGCATGTTGGCTCCACGTTATGATTTGGACCTTTTGTGTGAGCAGAGGGAAGGAGAACCCCAGAAACCCCTGGATGACAGATATATAAGAAACGCTGCTGTTATTCCGGATGTCAATCTGCCGCACAGAACCAGAGCTGTCTCTACTGATGAGAGAACCTGCAGCAGTGATCTGACGATCCATGGTTTCACAGTACCAGATTACCAGCAGACATATCATTCAGTGGTGGATCCTCTGCTCTTAAATCCCAGTGGCGAGTGCACAGCCTACAGTCTGGAGCTTGGACATACCATTAAGGAACATCTGTTTGAAGAGCTCGCCTACCCCAAGCTTCAAGTTTCAGAGCATCCAAATGGAAAGCTGGAGGTGATGGAGAGATTTTGTGTGCTTCGCCCTACACCTTTCATAGATATAGATAATAAAGGTGAACCACCATAATATCCTTCCGAAGACTGTCAGATATAATTGTGCTATTCCTTATTTGTGTTTTGTGACACTTTAAGTTGTCAATTTGTATCCCCTTCTTCCTGAATATAGTCAGTAGATTGAACACAATATATAAAAGGTGGCATTGAATATGTGAAATGTAGTTTCTCCTTGAGTCCCTTAATGAGGTCAAATTATGGCAGAACTATGAAACCAAAACCTGTCAAAATAAATGTTTAGGTGGGTTTAGTGTTAGTGTTCAGTCCATCATCAAGCGTTAGGTATTGAAATAAGCTAATGTACTGTGTGTGTAAATAAACTGCACCTGTACAACAGAGTGCAAATTATTACAACCAGGTCAGAGTTTATATCTGCTTTCCAGCACTAAGAACTAATACCGAAAGCCAGATGTTGTAAGCCCTTTGTTTCAATGAATATTTCTGAGTCATTAATTTAACACTTGGCCATTTTTTCATTCCATAAATATACATTTGGAGTCACATTCCATGGGTTTCACATTGATGAGGTACATACACATGTTTGCGTTTTGAACAAAGACTGCTTTCTGTAGGTTTTATTAAGTCATCATATTGTGAACAGAACTTGTTAAGTGATAGCCCTTGCATTAAATGACTAATCATTTTGACAGTGACAGCAGCAGGTTTGAATCTTGTGCTTTATTTTCAATCATGGGTGTATAATTATTCCTGGCTTTAAATAGAAGTAGATTTAACTTCTACATGCCATTCCACAGGTATTTAAAATAGCTATAAATATAATCTTCACAGTAGCAAGTACATTCCTTGGTTGCATTACATATATATATATGCATGCAAGTGTGTACCTTTTGTCGTTGTTGTTGGTAGCCGTCAGCCACAGCTTCAATATTGTGGTTACCAGGAGCCAGGAGTGCATGGAAGTAGCCGCCCTCTGAAGTAAACAATCTGACTCCTCCATTCAGTACGATGATTGCCCCAACAATAGGTTTTCCACTCTTGTCTCTCACCACGCCTCGCACGCCTTTATGGACCTGCACAGAGTAGAAATGGAGAGAAAAATCAGATGAATCTTAAGTAAAAATTCCTAACTCAATATATTTTATCATGCCTCAGAAAGCCATTGTTTAAAGCTCACAACAATCAGTCATAACTTGTGAATGTTGCATTGTTAAACTAGTCCATTAAACATTTCCGTATTGTGCTGATAAAATCCTGCATCGTACCTCCACCAACATGCTGAGGAGAGCCTTCTTGTTCTCGGCCCAGAGAGTTGACAGCTGCTCAGCAGCAGGAAATAGACAGCAGCCAGTATACACTGTGATTTCTGGACAGTGGCCAAAGTCCATACTGAAGTCCTGGTAGAACATGTAGACATGAGATGACAAATACTGTACAAAAACCCATTTCTAAATTTGCTTCACTTTTCATGTTATAATCAGTATCTTCAAACTTACATCAAGACTTTTAAAACTGTTAAACAAGCTGTCAAAACAGCTCATCTCCTCTGAGAAGTTAAGTATGCCTTTTTCATTTCAGATCACATTTTTATGAAGCCCAAATACTACCCAGGGGCAGCATAGATGCCGGCTTAATAGTAGCAATTAGCGGAGCCACAGACGTACCTTCATGCTCCCCATGTGACTTTGTCTCTCTGCTGCCCTCATAACTCCGTCTGGGATGTTGCCCACTGAGCAACAGAAGAGTTAGCCGTTAATCTCTATCATCTTAATACTGACTGATATTTTTGACTGCCATGACAAGGATTTGTAATACTTAAATGACATACTCTGCCCATTGTTTGAACATCCAGTGTCCCCGAGGTGCATCTTGGGGTGGTTGTTGGCATACACGCTTGCCAGATACTTCAATGTGCCCTCATTTTCAACTGGAAGAAATAAGATAAACAATTAATTAAACACAGCCAAATCTAGAGATGTTAAGTAGAAAAACTGTTTTCAGATCATTTATTCTACTCTTTACAATTTGCTGTTACATAAGACTGTTATCTTTATAGCTGCAAATGAAAGGCTCGTCAAGTCAGTCTGTAGGCTGTGAGGAAAAGTCCATTAGTGCTGCTTTTTTGAACATTTTATATAATAAAAATAAAACAAAGTCTACACCCCCAGCAGTAACATTTACATGTTGTGTGACGTGATGGATCAAATAAACATAAGTGACAGTATTTGCTATAACTACACCATTTCAGTAGAAGAGCTGAAACATCACTTTTGTCCTGAGGCTGGCACTTGTGGAAAAACTCAAGTGTCTTTCAAGTCAAAAGAGCTTGAAGTTATTCCTGTTGGGCATCATTCTTTTTACTTGTATATGAATGGCATGTTGTGTTCCAAAAAAAAGATATACTTTACCTTAAAAGTGGTATTAAGTAAGGTTTAACAAGTGTTTAGCTGAAGGGTGTTCAGAAAATTCTTGAAAACCAAGAAATTCCAATCATATTTGAAAGATCTGGTGTGACTGTGGTGTTCACAGAAGTCGACATCAAAAACATGAGGAGTTATCTAGCCTCTGTGGATCATGAATATTCATATCAAATAAAGCTGTCAAATTGTCACAACAATTTGCTCTGGACTCATGCCTGAGATGAATGGCCAGATGGGCCAACAAACTGACACAAATCATTATCTTTGGGCACTGTTCCTAAAGCGTCAATTTTGAATGTGGCTCCATTTCAAATCCTCTACATAAACCGATTTAACATTTTAATGTGAAAATACACAGATCAGATACAACATTAAAACCACTGACACATGATGTGAACTACACTGATCATCTCGTAACAGTCTAATGTTCTGCTGGGAAACCTTGGGTCCTGACATTCGTGTGGATGTTTTTTTGACACATACCACCCACTTAAGCATTGTTGCAGACCAAGCACACTCTCCCATATCAACAGCATTCGCTAATGCCAGCAGCCTGCCACAGCAGGACAGTATACCCTGCTACACCGCAAAAAATGTTCAGGAACGTCTCGAGGAACATGGCAAAGAGCCTAAGTTGTTGACCTGGCTTTAAAACTCCCCAAATCTCAAATTGATTAAGCCAGACAGTACAGGACACCCCCACCATCAATGCCCCAACAAGTTTGAACAGAGCTGTGCAGCATCAGACAGGTGGATTGATTATTGTGACTATTCATTGTATACTATTAACTATATAATTTAACAAGACTTACCAGTCTGAACAGGCTTGTCATATGGGTAGGTAGCAACAAGGGAGCCTCCATCGAGGGCTACAGATAGAGCGAAGGCCCTGTTTAGCATAAAGTTCATCATCGCTCTGGTCTCAGGTTGGGGCTCCACCACACGTTGCGATGCATTGCCTATTAAAGTAGGAAAACAGATTGTTAGTGCATACTTCGTTTCTTAAGGTACGTTGTACATACAAGCAATTCTGTTATTTTTTTCATTCACAACAAATCTGACAATTGAAGACTTATTAAGTAGTGTGAATTGTCTTTTATCTCTGCTTGTCAGCACAGTTACACACATGCAAATCCATTCAACTGACCAAAAAAGTCTGTGTCCAGATCCTTGCCATTAGCATTGGTCAAGCCCTGAGTGGACGTGCACTGCTTCTCAGTGGCCTGTTCTCGTCCGTCAGGGTTGACAGAGGGTACAATGAAAATGTGGGTCTCATTGATCAGCTAGGGAAGGGAAATGGAAGGAGAAGGAACAATTAAAGACATAGCTAAAACATATACTTACAAGGCCTACTATTTCAATGTTAAAAAAAAAAAAAGCGACCTGATGGCAGAGTGGTTACTGCGCACCTGTCTACCTGATAACAGTAAAAATGCCACCAAAAAAAATCACTTCAGAAACTTAAAGGTAATTGTTCAAACCACCTGTTCTTTAAAAGTTGCTAAATTTTGAAAACACTTGACAAACACGCAGTACTGTCCTTACACGTGCAGCTTTTAAACTCTATATTATCTGAAAGCCCTGACACTCACTCTGGTGATGGCTGGGTTCTTGCCATAGTTGATGCACAGGAAGGCAGCAAACTCCAGCAGCAGCTCCGTGCCCACAGGGGCATTGCCATGAATCCCTGCTACAAAGCGGATTTTTGGCTCAGACGGCTCAGCTTCTCTTGGTTTGTCGGAGATTTCCAGGGCCCAAATGGTTCTAAACTCCACACTGTGGCCCAATCTGAACCCAAAACAGAAGAAAGAATGACAAAGGTGAGTTTTATAAGAAACTTTAAATACATAGCAGCAAAAAGAGTTTCGAATAGCAACTACACAGCACTAACTTGTTATATAATGAGGATCAGAATGATAGAAATGATATCAAACATTTAAATGTCCTGTAAAGGAAATGCTGTTTATAACACCTGACAGAAGACAAAGCCTGCCTACCTGTGTAATTCTGTAATTTCGGGAAAGTTATTTTTGAAGCCTGTCATGACAGAAGGCAGCTCTCTGGAGGGTCGGTATCGGAAGTTATTCTCTGTGGCTGTGCTCCTGACCAGCTGCTCCAAACCCTGGCCTAGAGACAGCTCCTTGATTAAGCTCTGGAATTCCCTCTCAGATGGGTTTTGTGTAGGTTGGGGGCCAGTGAGAGGTTGGCCATTACTGTCTGAATGCAAACGTGTCAGTCTGAAGTCTACCACCTCCACTCGTTCCTTCGAGACTGTGGCGTAGATCGTCACAGATTTGTAACTGGACAACAGTGAAAGGTATTTCAAGTTAGCAACATTGGAAATAATGGGATATAAATATACAAAATGTTATGGTAGATTCTCAGTATGTTCTTTCTCCTAAAATAAAAAGATTACCCATGGGCAGAAGCAGTGACAGCGTAAGTCCCAGGGATCAGCAGTCTCCAGTAGTCTCCAGTATGAGCGGTGGTGATGTTGTGGTCGATTCCCTCCACACTAATGGTGGCATTGGGAATTCCTGTACCATCTCCAATGTCAGAGATTGTGCCCTTTATTCCAGTGTGAACCTCAAGAGACAAACAACCACGTAAACATAAGTAAGCGCAAAACTGAGTCAAAGGGAGGAGGAAATAACGTTAAGATTTTTGCTCCCTACCTGATGTATAAACTGAAGCAAGGCTCGGCGGTTTTGTTCCCAGTATGTTGGCAGTTCCTTGGCCATTGGAAACTTGACGCAGCCCAGCTCGATGGTCACCTCAAAACAGTTTGTATTTATGTAATTCCAGTCTTGCATGCCACCTAGAGAAAAAAGTTTGAATTTAAACTCCATCTCAAGCTTTCCCTTAAAGCCATTATGTGCAGAAAGTTGATGTGATTATAGCATGTTTGACAAAACTTTTGATGACAAACTTTTTTTTTTGTAAAGAAGTCAAACAACCCCAGAGAAAAGTGGTCTAGTTGTTTGTTGCTTTCAATGTTTCATTCTTAGTTTCACGAAGTAAGAGACTGCCTGCAAGACTCAAAATGTGGAAAATGTACTCAAATATCCACCATGTAACTACAATATTGCATCTATCACTGAAGACAAGGCACCGTACAGTTAAAGGCTACAATTGCAGCAGCTTAAAAAAATTATAGTAATGAACGAAACTTTAACTATCAATCATTGAATAGAAGTTTGAATTGGCAAAGGAGGTGTGAGCCAGGCTAAATTTCTTTATGCAAAAAAAAGTTTTCAAGATAATGTAAATAGAATAAAAACCTCAAGTATAAAAGGCTGCTTTGGATGGGAAAAAAAGACTAGAGAGACAAAGGATGAAACAAGTAGGCCTACCAGGAACAATGTACCACTGAGCACCATTGGTGATGCCATCCTTAAAATATTCTTCAGGGTACAGGTCCACACAAGGGTGTCCTTTGTGCATCTGAGGGTTTTCCTACACACACATCCCAGACAAGGAAAAACCAAACAATGGGTACTGTTGTAGTCAATTTCCAAACACGGTCTCTCTCTTCACAGAATGAACAAAAAAAGACTGTAGACTGAGTCTACAGTTTGCTTTCAAATAATAGGTGAAACCAAAAGCATTTTTTTGTCTGAAACTGATCCCACGGCAACAGTGTCCAGTTACCTGTGAGTACACTCTAGCCACATGCTTGAAGACCTCATCATCAGGTGAAGGGCTGTAATGAATGAAACCGTCTCTGTCATCATCAAAGGGGTAGTTGACCACCAAGGAACCTAAATTTGAAAACACAAAGATAAGACAGAGCAAATCAAAAAAATAAAAAATAAATCAAAATCTGTAGTTAGAATACATTTCAATATGCATAAGTGGTTTGAACTGTGAATCTAAACAGCCATTTATTACAGAACTAACAAACTTACACAGTATTTTAAACTATCAATACAATTAACAGACTATCATGATCAAAAAGTGGCTGTGACACTGGAAATTTAAAGTAAGACCGTGCCTCCATGGAGGTTGGCTGACAGGACAAAAGGGATGCTCTTCAGCCAGTTCATCACAGCTACTGTCTCTGGCTGTCTGGGATCTGTGATGGTGGTAAACTGGTCTGGGAAGTTGCGATTCAGGTCATAATTGTTACTGTTGTTGCGTCCTTGGTAGCCCTTTGCATCCCCTGAAGAAAGAAAGAAAGAAACACCAGTGATGAGTCATCCACATGTATCTTTAACTGCAGCAGGTACTCGCTCGAAGATTTGCAGGACCTCAGCTACGTCTCCTCTACACTTCCTCTTACACATCAGCAGCAGATACAACATATTGGCAGTCGTTACGTGCTCATGTTACATGCTCACAAAAGCAAGGCAGTGCAGCCGAAGCCATTTTCAAGCAGATGACCTGAAGGCTGCTGTATGTAAGGAGATAGGATGTAAGGAGATACCACTTTGCAAAGGAAATTAGAAGAAAAGCTACATCTCACAAAATTATACTAGCCACTGTAATCGCTTAAGATTTCCTCTCCATGTGAATATGGACTTGTTTCACTCACAAAGGCTGTAAATTTGAGAGCAGTTAGCAACATAGACTCGACGAATAGTTAATGTAATGATCAAATTACAGTTAAGGTTCTGTAATGTTATGTTACACAGTTGCTCATGTATCTAAAAGCAATATATCTAAGAGCTGTATACTAAAATATTTCACATAATGTTTCACAATATACTTGGTTGGTGTTGCAGATAGTGTTGCTGTGTTATAGTTTGTCTGAAAATGTATGTGTATGTGTCTTTTTATCCCCTTACCTTCAACGGCTACCTCATAGCCATCAGGGTTCATTGAAGGCATGATGTGAATGCGAGTGTTGTTGACCAACTCAGTGACCTCTGGGTCGCTACCATAGTTATGGCACAGATACTCAATGAGGTTGAGCATTAACTCTCGACCCACCACCTCATTGCCGTGCATGTTGGCCACATACTTAAACTCTGGCTCACCTGGAAAGAGAAAGATGCAAAATTTTAACTTGGATTAACAGATGCTATGAACATAATACCAAAGAAAGCTCACATTAACATGAACATTTCAGGGTTCCCCACATTCTTATTATTTTTTTTTAATCTCGTAGCACTGGTAGCGCACAACATTTGGTCGCAGCTTCCAACCACTTTTTTGGTACAGCGAGGTATTAATCAACCTTGCATGGTTGTCTTTGCATACCCCAGTTTTGCATTGGTGTAAAGACTGATGCTAACTTCAGATTTGATACATGCAAAATATTTTACTTAGAAAAACTCAATTAATTTCATCCCCAGTTGGTTCTTGGAGGTGGTCTGATATCACTTGTATAAACTGGGCACAGGCAAAAATGACACTAAAGTGTTGTTCTGTAAATGCCTCACATGCAGGCTATGGTGGATGTTGCTAGGTGGCTGCACTTCAGTTAGACAGGTGTACAAACAAAAAATTACTTTGAAAAGAGTGAAGTAAGAGATTCAACTGTCCTATTTTCCCCCAAATAAATTGAAGCTAGTTTATCTACATGGACTGTTTTCTATGTGCAAGTGGAGCTCATTTGTCATTACAAGTCAATCAAGTTCATTTAACTGCGAAATCAAAAGCATGATTGCAATGCGTGTCATTTAACTTTGCACCTGTGGAACAGAGTGAGCCATTGTGACTGGATGTAGTACTCTTTACTTTTTGCTGAGTCACTTGCTATCCCCGTGCTTGCACCTGCACTCTTTATTATACATTATACATTCTTGTAATAATCCGATAGACTGCTTCATCGTTGGAACATGCAATAGTGAAATTCATTTTGTTTCATGTGTAAGGAACAGAGACACTGACTGAGGTAAAAAAAATAAAAATAAAATAAAATAATAATAATAATGATAATGATAATGATAATGATGATGATGATGATGATGATGATGATGATGATGATGATGATGATGATAATAATAATAATAATGGAAAAAGTACGCTTTTCCACTACTGTGGCTAACGAAGCTACTCCCTGCAACAGCCAGTGTGTCACTGAAACAGCCAAATATTCATCATACACTCACACAAATGTAACCACTTAAAATTTTCATACGCAAACTCTCCAAAACTGGTCGCAGTCTGGAGCCATGCATCTAGAGCCCAGCTATTCATCACATGTGAACAAAATAACTTCTGTAGGGACTGTATTACACTGCGATCTAAGACATACCGTGTTCATGGACAGAAGGGTTGTCCGAGATGACCATCACATACAGCTGACGGCTTTCCACCGAGTGGCCAACAGAGTAAAGATGAGTTATCGAGGGGAACTCGGTGTTGTACTTGCGTAAGAACAGCTCCATGTCTACATAGTTGTGGTGACGAAATTCCTGGGGCTGGATGGGCTGGTGAACAGGTGGAAGTACAGCTGTTGTGTTTTTGTTTCCCTCAGAGGGAACCACCAGGGTCTGGTTGGACTTGGAGGAGCTGGTGGTGGAAGCGTTTGGATGGCTGGTTGATGGCACTGAGGTTGTGTTCACAGGCAAGCTGGTTGTAGCCACACTGACTACAGGTGGCAAGGTAAAGTTAAGTTCTGTGGCTTTGCCCTCAATCACCTGAACACTGTTGACTGTCATTGATGCGTACCTGCATACAAAAAGAAACATGTACATGAGGACTTCAGCTCCGCCTTAAAATCACTAGTAAGTGCAAAAGTATTTGTCAAATTGCCATGACAAAAAAAACTGTATTATTGCTGCAATTTCCTTTAAATCTCTTTCCAAAGAAGTTAATAAGTACACTTATGAAACACATTTGTCATCGCCTCAGTGGCAGAAGTTACTTTGTGACACTAAGAGGAACTAAAGTTGTTAAAAAAAAAATTTTGAGCAGCACATGTGGGTAAAGTCTGGAGCATACAAACTGTGCTTAAAATCTGCTAGTCTACAAGAGCCAGAATAAAAATTTTGCTTCACTCATTGTGATCTGGCAATAATCAACAAGGAACAAACAGCGATGAATGCAGCACTCAGTAGGTCATCACTGGTGACTACAATGAAATTTAAAACCTGACTGGTTGGACTGTCAATTAATGACTAAGCTCTGTTTGTGAAAACATGCTATGGAAAGAAAATCAACTGGTATTATTCACCCTGGAGCCACAGCTGTGAAGTTGTATGTTCCTGGGAGAAGAAGGCGGTAGTATTCCCCATATTTTCCTGTGGTCAGGTTGTGGTGAATGCCTGCTACCACAATGCTGACATTGCTGAGGGCAGCACCATCGACGGCTTCTTTCACATAACCATGAACACCTATGTGAACCTGGAAGAGCACAATTACTCAAAAGATAAATGGTTTGCAGGTAGGCTTTGATTGTGGCATTGTCCTTTTAGATAAAACCAAAAAATGAAAATACATTATAATGATTGTTTATGTATCAATACTTGTTGTTTTTTTGTTGTTGTTGTTGGTTGTTCTACCTTTTCCATGTATGCTATTAAGGATTCCCTGTTCAGATCCCATTCCCTTTGGAGTTCAGTAGCAGGAGGATATTTGCAGCAGCTCAGCTCCATGGTGATTTCCAGACAGTTTCCATAGAGGTAGTTGTAGTCTTGCATTCCTCCTGGATAACAGACCAGCAAATTAAGAAACAAAGCATGTTAGGACTGGCAAAAGCTATTGCAATATACATTTAATTCTAATTATAAATAAGGGAGGGATTTGTATAAATCCATAGCTTAACCTGATGTGTGCAACACATGTATAACAGCACGCTCAGCTTGCTTAAAGTTGAACCTCACTCGTGCCAGGCCAGTTCATTAGCAGAGAAAGAGGCTCTTTCTGGAAAGGCTTCAGCCCGTCTTTGTCCCCTCAATGCCATAGTTTAAGGAGAGTGTTTAGTGTGGCAATAAGCCAATGACATCTGCAGTTTGCCAGCCATCTAGCCCTCCAGTAAAGTAAACAGAGACACACAGGAGGACAGGCTGTTCGGCTGGCCATCCCTGTGGAACAACAGCAGGCAGTCAGAGGCTCCCTGACTGGAGGGTTGCCATGGCTGCCTGCTGGGTGGCCACAGGAAACAAATGAAACAGCCACTATTTTCTACTTCTTCAACACTGACAAACAACTTCGGGTAAGTAAGTAGTCTCACACCAATGAGGAAGACATCAACCACAAGGCAACAGGAAATGTTGGTTTTTACGCAGAAACTTCAGCTATTTGTGAGGCACAATGAAGACACATGCAAGTACATACTTAACATCCAGAGCCCCTTCACAGTTATTTATGGGTAAAGAACAGCCATGGATGCCACTTTAGTCCGCATTTACTGCAACCTATTTCATTAAGTTTCTTTCTATTATACTGCATTATCTCTGAACATCTAAAAGTGGTTACACTGCTGTTGCAATGACTATTTGAGCAAAGTGTCAGATATTTAGGCTTCTGCCCACTTTCTAAAAATCTGATCTGCTTCTCTGATGACAAGATGCTCCTGAAAATCAAACAGCAAACTGACTTTGAAAGCTAGAGAAAATGCAGTAAGAAAAGCTTCAAGCTTAGGAGAAAAGCTGCAGGCTGTGATGAGATACACGCCTCGACATAGAAAGTAGACGGACCAAAAATACACACTACAATCACAAGTTCTTTGGAGTCATCCCCGGTCAAGCGACAGCTGTTCAGCTGACTGAAACTTGGCGAGAGTGGTTGGCTGGCAGGTTATTCAGTGGAAACTGGGAAGAGCCACTTCAGAAGATGTAATAAACTCTGAGTGCTCATCTGACAAGTTAATGACGTTTTTTTCAGTTGTCCATCAAACAACAATCTGACAGAGCAATTAGGCCTTTTTGTGTCTGTCTTTAAACAATAGGCGGGTGCACCTAAACACTGCAACAGGTTTTACTTGATGTAATCATTCTTCCTATTCATCATAGCCATTACATGTGACGAGGGTTAAAATTCACAGTTGCCCATTTGTGCAAAAATATGTTCCAAAGTTTATCTTCACTTTATAAGGGGGTTTAAAAGTCTGAATTAGAGAAGTCAAGGAGTATGTTTTTTACAGTAGATCATTTCCTCTTTTAGTTATAATCTTAC
This sequence comes from Stegastes partitus, assembly GCF_000690725.1. NCBI lineage: Eukaryota > Metazoa > Chordata > Actinopteri > Pomacentridae > Stegastes > Stegastes partitus. The sequence goes on from NW_007578747.1 coordinate 161,750, forward strand.
CACTGTAGCTCAACAGGGAAACAGTGCCTGTGACTGTAACTTTTGAAGATATCTACTAGATTTAACTTGCTCAGGCAGCTGGGATATGGGTGGTGTACAGAGATGTGTCATGGTGATTCGCAAGAGACTTTAACCCTTGTGGTAACAGCAGAGACAGCTGGGTGCAACGTCAACCAAATGTAGCCTTTATAATATCTCACCTGTTACTGACAAGCAAATCTACATTCAATGGTGACAAGCATGGGGCTGCAACTGCATGACTAATATAAAACCCTTTTCTCTGGGTGCAAGATATCAGAGATTGTTTTGTGCAAAGTCACTTCAACTTGTTTGAACTGAATTAAGTATAGATAATAGACATCTGGCATTTACTGATAGAGTTTGACAAACACGCAGATGGACTACAGCAGCTCCGACCTTAAATATCCTGTTTATGTTCCGGATCCAGTGACACACCCTGAACTTAGCAGGAAACCACTGGCCAGACGGTGACGTCAAAGACAGACCCAGTAGCTGAATTTGCTGTGTAGAGCACAGAAATGCATATAATGTAGGATGACCTGAGGCATTGAGTGCTACAATAAAAAAATTAAAAACAATAGTGTCATATTTTTAGTTAAAAATGAATTATGATAATCTAGGAGGAGAAACTGCTTCACCAAGCATATGACAGTCAGCTTTTTACAGTGACGCAAGACAAACTTACGGCTTTCAGCGGTCTGAGCATATTCAGACACTTCCGTGGCCCTCAGATTACCGGGCAATAAAGCCGTATTTTCATACAGTAAAGTTATACACTGGACGTTGCAGAGGTCTAATGCAGCCACGTGTATCTTTCAGCACACACACTGTATTCCAATAACCTTTGCCTATAGCTTTGAACAAATGACCTAGATAAACATTTTTTTTAATTTACAATCTGAATCAGTCAAGAAAAATACAAAACAAAGTGGACATCATTTAATTCAAAAAGTGAAAAAGGCTTGAAAAACACACAATAAACAACAGACATTTTCAGCAACATCAGACCCACATATGTGCTGAGAGTTGCATGAATCAAAATACAGTTTAAAAAAATGAGGGCCCTTGCAGCCTAGACTGAGTCCAAAGATTATGGATCACGATAATATCTTTCACTGAACCATTATTTCAAGCTCTGACTGCCAAACAAAAAGCTCCTGTTCCTGACTCCTGGTCCTGGCCATTTGCCTGGACCTCTTATTATGTCACACAATGACCTAACAGTTTCAATCATCTGCCATTAGCCCAGTTTTCGCAGTGACATTTCATCCACTGGGACATGTCAGACAGATAAAAGAATTGTCTATTCAACAGTTCTACGCCTCCTGGTGCCTATCTTCATCACAAGATATGAATACTGTTGTTGCTGGTGGCTATAATAACTGGCTCGTAACTACAGCGGGAACCTTCTGTGTCTGAATACTGGACTTTTAACCTGAGAAAGCAGTATAGCAAACTATGTAGGCAATGTAGGCACTAGGCAATTTTCTTGTTACTGTGCTTCAAGTTTCTGACAAAGACTTTGCAAAGATAAGTAAAACCAAATTCTCACTGCCATTCAAGATTGTTCTCAAGGCTGTGGTAATGATTAACAGATCCAGGTACTCTTAATGGGAAACAAACAGTGTGACATCTAATGACATAATGTCAAGTTTAAAGTGACCTGAACAGGTATAAATGCTATTTTTAAGGCATCCTGACATTGTGTGCTAGTTTAATTACATTTATTTCTTCAAACACTTCTAATGACTTTTGATTACAGCCTGTTGATTTCTCCCAAACAGCTGTTGTCATACATGGAATCATCCTCATACTGACAATTTGGAACACCGCAAACTCAGAATTACCCTCATAAAACACACTTTCAAAACCAGACTAAATTAAATATTGTCTGCATGGATCAACGTGATTTTGAACTTAATTTGATCACCTAATTGTAATGTACCTCCACTACTCTGTGGGATCACAAATTGAAAGACACTCCATTGTTACCTGCAATTTACTACAACACAGTACATCTCAACAGGACAAGCAGTGTGGTAACCAGATGCCGCGGACTCCTACATCACCACCTCCCAACCCCTCGGACAGACCAACAAAGCAAAGCACGATGATCAAGTTTCTGCCTACGAGGTGCAGAGTAAAGCTGTTTCTGAACCTGTGTTATACAAGCTGCATTTAGTTTAGCTGGTAGGAGATGCTTATTCAGAGGACAGGGATACATATCCAGTATATAAGATGAGTCAAAAGATTCAGCCGGCGGCCTTTAAAATGGCCACAACGAGTCTGTCTACTGCTCGAACACTTTCAATAATTACAGGCTTTGGCAGACAAACATGATGAGTAGTTCCCTCTGAGCCTTTCAGTATTTCGACATCTGGCAAACCCAAACCCAAGCCACATTATTAACTGTTTCAGTGACTACAGATGAATTTTGGGTCATTCCAAATTGCAAATGTTGAGAAAGCAGTTTCTATTTGAGAGTTTGTAGCTGTATTAGAGAATTTTTAAACTCACTTTAACATGTTACACAATGCAACTAAATGAAGCACAAGAGAAGTCAAAGTAACAATGAACCCACTTTTCATTGTCGTCTGACCAAGCTTATTAGCTGAGAGGCTGACTCTAAGCAGCTTTAGACCAAGCTGCTTTCTGAAATACAATATCAACAAAACAAGTCTGCTCAGAAAATGCAGAGAACTATACTTGTGATCTGAGATGGAAGAAAAACCCTGTGTAAAAGATAATTTCTGCTTTCTGTTTCCTCAAACAGGCTGTAGCTTGTAGACTAACCTACACAAGGTGCAAACGATCCAATAATGACATTCTTGGCCCATAGATGAGAGGGATGTTAAACAGCAATGTTGGTAAGACTGTCTGAACAAACACCTTGAAGAGGAGTTTTGCATCCCGGCTGCCCTCAACAAATATAAAGCTTTAGAGAATAATTACTGGATAAACATCTTAGACAACAATAGGCATTCATTCAAGGAAACACACCAATTCCACTGAACTAGTCTCCATGGCAATACAAATCCGAGGTGTCTCATTTCAGACAGCTGTTTCCTCATTGAGCAACAAATAACGAGACCACTCAGGTTAATAAGAAACAAACGGGGCATGATCCATGGAGCTGGACTCCTGCTAGACACTCTCACTTCTCTGACAGATTTTTAAGGGTGCGATGACTGATGTATGATCCATCCATCCATTATCTATACATCGCTTAATCCTCACTAGGGTCGCAGGGGGGCTGGAGCCTATCACAGCCGACTTAGGGCGAAGGCAGGGGACACCCTGGACAGGCCGCCAGTCTATCACAGGGCTACTGATGTATGATCTATAATGTTTTTATTTCTTATCAGCCCTCAGAGCCAGAGCTTGTAACTCTTCCTTGTATTATGAAATACCGACATTCATAGAAAACATTTCCTAAACAAATCAATTAAAAACAGTGAAACTTGATTGTCTTACCAGGTACATCATACCACTGTGCCCCATTTGTAATGCCATCTTTAAAAGATTCTGAGAGGGCATCAGGACAGTAGGGCTGACCGGTCTTCATCACAGAGTGGTTCTGGGCATATACCAGAGCCAAGTGACGAAACAGACTGTCGTCCTCTGACTGGCTGTAGTGGCCTTGTCGCTGGTGGGAAGCTGAGTCATCAAAAGGATAACTGGCAACCACGGTGCCACCGTGCAGGTTTCCCGACAGCACGAATCTAGAGAGACAACAGCAGATCTTAGCAGCACCCTTGAAGTATAGTTTCATGTTCTATATGCACACACAACACAAATGTCCATACCAGATGTAAAGTGAAGAGGAGTTTAGCAATAAAAACACTGTAAAATCTGGGTGATACCTACTTTCTTTGGCTGATGCCTTTTGTTATCTTTAACTAACCATCAGTTGTATATTTTCAGATTGAAAGAACATGGTGGATTTTTAACTAACCCCAACTTCAACATTTTAGTGTGCACGTGGGCAAGTTTTGTACAAGTATAAACCTAAAATATTATGAGCCTATCATTTAAAATTCAGGAGGACATGATTTCACTGTGAAGTAACAGGGAAACAAATACTGAAATGTAATGTTTAGAGGTATGTTCCCTTTTAGCACAGCAGTCTTGGAGCTTTTTTTTTTTTTTTTTTTACCATTTCCTAACATGTTATACACCAAACAACTAATCAGTTAGTAGAGAAAATAATCTAAGACACACAGATAAATCAATAATTAAAATAATGAGTAGTTGCAGCCTTACAGGACGGCACTTCTTGGGAACTTTGAGTCACACCTTTTAACCTCTGAGGCCTTGATATGTCTATACTTCTGTGAAATAACTGAAAATTGGGGAATTATCAACCACAATTTCCTGAACCAAATGTCATGTCTTGACATTTCCTGTTATGTTCAACCAGTAGCATGCATATAACCAATTGTGCTAAATGCAAACCAAGACAAAGAAACAAACAGATTCTTCTCTGCATTTAAAATCTGGAACCACTACATGTTTGGCTTTATTTTTTTTATTTTTGTCTGAAAAGTGTTTACTGGATCTTGGAGACTTTCCAACTACACCTTGACAAAAGTGTTGCCTGTATTGTAAAGTAATTTATGACACGGAAGGGATCTTGGCTAGAAGACAAGCGTTGTTTAAAAAGTAGGTCAAAATGAGACCTTTCATATGTTATAACCTGTTTTTGACCAGCCACCTATCCCACATGGTGATACAATCCTTGAAAGTTTGACAAAAACACACTTTTTAGAGTTTTCTCAGGTGAATCATCAGAAAACAGATAACACATCCAGGGTACCGATGTTTGTTTCTATGACTTTATGCTTTAGACATTAAACTGGTGTAGGTTTGCTAATGAAACTATAATACATCCCAAGATACTGTTGCTCAAAGGTGTCTATGAAAAAAAAAAAAAAACATGATGAATGAAAGTGAGATTTTGGATTCAGATTATAACACCTGGAGTGGATGTGAAGTTGACTGGGTTGCAGTTTGTAACAGAGTTAAAACATGTTTTTCCTGAACACGTCGTGATGATCTCCTTTGTGTATAAAGTTCTGAAGGCTCAGAGTGCCCCTATGCACTTCATGGGCCTGTAACTTTGAATGAAGATGTTGTCAATCTAAGAATTTGCTTGCAAGTTATTTTACACACGGTTGGAACTTGTTTAGGTTTGGTTCTTTGTATACAAGATATCTCCACTCACTTTTTCTCCTGGATCCATCTGATCACAGCCGTGACTTCGGGGACGTCTTCTGGCTTGACTGTCGTCCCGTCAAACTGGTCAGGAAAGCTTCTGTTTAAGTCCTTGTTGTTGGCATTATTTCGACCCCCGTTGTCGCCATTGCAGTCCCCCTCTTTGGACCTCTCAAAGCCGTCAGGGTTCATGCTGGGCATAATGTAAATATCCGTACTGTTCACCAGCTCTGTAATACGCGGCTCTTCCCCATATTTACTCAGCAGGTAGTCCACAAGGTAAACCAACACTTGCCTGGACACGGTTTCGTCACCGTGCATGTTCCCGACGTATTTAAATTTAGGTTTCCCCGGTGTGTCCCTGTTGGGGTCCTCGGTGATCCGCATCACCCAGAGCTCCCTGCCCTCCACAGACTGACCTATGCTCGACAGGTTCGCTATGTGAGGGTATTTCTGGGCTAATGAAAGTAAACGTTCGGTTAGTTCAACATAATTGTAGTATTTGTCGTAAGTTTCCTCCGTCGAGGGCTCGGTGCTGCGTGTCCGGCGCAGCCTGGCGTCACCGGGGGAGACAACAAGAAGGAGAAGGAAAAGTGACAGCCGTAGTTTCAGCGTCGCCGACAGATGCTCCCAGATGGGTCCCATGTTGACTGACCTTCTCCCACTACACCATGCGGAGTTAAGAGATGAAAAACAAACACTAGGGTCGAGTATTTTGAGTTTTGGCTCCGTAACGACGGACGTATTTTCGCTGTCACAGCCAGTCCGGCCTCCCTGTTTCCATCTTCTTCCGTTCACCTCACGGGGGCGGGGCTTCACAGTGGCGTCACTTTTTAAGGTGGGCCGGAGGAGTTCCACCTTAAGTTCTTTGTGTTTTTTTGTTTGTTGTTTTTTTAACCTGAATTTCCACAATTTCACAGCTCCCAAAGTCAGAGGCGCCTCCAGATTTTTTTGTATGGGTGGCCACATGGGCTCAGTGAAAATCTTGGGGTGGCACAATAAAATCAAAAGCTGTATTTCAGACATTCTGTTAGGCTGTTGCAGTATAGAGGCTGGGTGAAAACTATTGGTCAGGGAATGTCAGCAGAGTCTCCTCAAGGCCCTCAGCTCACTATCGCTCAATGCTCAACTCACATTTCACCCCACGCTACACAAATCATTTACCGCTTGCTCCAATAAAAGAGAAAAACTTGCACATGCACTGTATTTTAATTTTAGCTGTGGCTTCTAACCCACTCTATCCCATCACTGAGCGGACCTCGCTGGCCTCAGTCAATGGCTGGCAGTGTAAACCTGCCCTCTGTCCAAAATCACCACTTGCTCGTACTCAGCTGTGCTCACATGCCCTGCTATGGCTGTATTCGAAACTGCATACCTACTACTACTGACAAACATAGCATATAGTTTGTGCTACATACTGCAGACTACATTCCATAATAGCATGCAGTATGGAACCGTTAAATCCTTTTATTATATAGTATAATATGGCATGCTTTTTCAGTTTCTGATTTTGGAAAGCAGAAGTAAACAATTTTCTCTAGAAGCATAATGTTAGTCATGCTTTTATCAGACTATCAAACTTGCTGATTGGCTCATATTGTGAGCATTTTCTATAACCTAATAGCAAGCCTAAAGTATTAAATGTTATTAAATGAATGTACCACAAAAAATCATTATACAGGGGACTATCATAATACAGTGTACAACTCAAGCCAACCAGCAATTCCTCCAATGGTAAAAGTTCATAGTAATGTAATGTACTTACTTACTGACTATATTTTTTTTTTTTTTGAAATTTTTTGTAGTTTAGGAGCCAGTTTCAAACACTTTTCTGTCAGTCTAAGAATGAAGAAATCACATTCTGATATATTATATTTTACTATTTTACACTTAATGTTACTCAGGGCTGCAAGGTGGTACGGTGGTTAGCACTGTTGCCTCGCAGCAAGAAGTTCGCCAGTTTGTGTCCCGGTGAGGACACCCATGATCTTTCTGTGTGGAGTTTGCATGTTCTCCCTGTGCAGCGTGGGTTCTCTCCAGGTTCTTCGGCTTCCTCCCACAGTCCAAAAACATGTTGAGGTTAATTGGTGATTCTAAATTGTCCGTAGGTGTGAATGTGAGTGTTTTTGGTTGTCTGTCTCTAAGTGTGGACCTGCGATAGACTGGTGACCTGTCCAGGGTGTCCCCTGCCTTCACCCTAAGTCAGCTGGGATAGACTCCAGCCCCCCCGCGATCCTCGTGAGGATTAAGCAGTGTATAGATAATGGATGGATGAAACTTATGAGTACATAAAATGTCTTTTCAGTATTACTCAGTGACCTGTTGCCATATTTTGATAGAGAGAGGTGGAATAATTTTATCCATACCCACGCTAATGTGACTGCTGCAAATATCCTGCTGTGAAATGATCAACACAAAAATCTCCTGAATAGAAAAATTTGACATGACAGAAAAATATTTGGGCCTCAGTAAACAGATCAGACCTCTACAGTAAAATAATATCCAACTGTGGAGCTCATCATTCAGCTGTGTAACTAATGACTTGATTGTAGCTTATAAACTGTGACTCTGTGTCTTACAGCGCGCCTGTCTGAGGTGAATAAAAGTATTTTTTCATTTGCTCTTTCCTCGTTCCACAAAATCAATGATCTAAGAGAAACCAGAAAAAAAATATTGAAACACTGTATGTATACAGTACTTCACAAATTATCTAGAAAACAGTACGAGGAAGAAAAAAAAAATCAAATTTATTCCCAGCAATCATGCAAAAAACAGCCATGTTCTAAATTTGATGGGTGATTCTCTTAACTTGTGAGCCAAGGTCCAGGGAAATATCAGGGAAAGCTGTGGATCAATGAACCAATAACGTTCAAGGTTCTGCCCACTGACAAAGACCACTCCTTAACCCTGAGAATAATCAATAAACTGACACTGTGGAGAATCACTTTTAAGCACCAACAAACTAAATAACACTTACTGTTGAACAAAAGCCATATCAATGCACTGTAAATATCTCTAAATATCAAAAACAATAGATTTTCTGGCTCTATTAGATGAAGTTGACAAGCAATATACTGTTGTGCTCACAGGGAATCTGATGACTCATTTAGGTCATTGAGGAAGTGCAACCGTGCCCTCCTTTTCCAAATAAAAACCTTTGACCAGGCTCTCTTCAGTACATACTGTACAAAATGGGTTTTGTTGACTTTATTTGTCTGTAGTTGACAATGTAACAGGTACATGACATTACAAATCAAACCCTGTGGTAACATTCAATTACTATCGATTGAAAGCAGCCGACTGAGGATCTAAATCAATCTACCAAATGCCTACAAAGCAGCGGAATACTATGTAAAGTTTTCAGAGGGCTTCCAGCTTTGGTATTTTTGTTGTTTGAAATGTCATTAAGAAATGGTGGTTAGGGGTAATTGTGGAACAAAGTGTACATGAAAGAACCATCAGAAGGAACAATCAGTCTCAACAAACAAGGACAGTGTCTGAAAGATACAAGGCTGCATCTGGATAAGCCACATTCATTTTGGAAACAAGCTCTGAGGACAGTTAAAACTGAATTTTTTGTGTCAAAAATATGTTTGGAGAAAACAGTCCACCAGTTGCCGCTACTGTTTAGCATGAGGGTGGGGAAATTCTGATCTGTGGTTGAGTGGATACATTGCAATGATCCAAAGCAGAACTCAAAATCCACTATGAGCCACTTCATGAAACACAAGCTGAAGCTTTCAAATCACACGTCCCTTGATGTGAACGTAGCTGCATAAAAATATCTCAGAATGTGGAGTGTTCTGCAGGTAAGAGTGGGTGACAATTCATGAATCAAGAGCAGAAAGACTCTTAGCTGGCTCAGTTTTCAAGCTGTGATATCTGCCAAGGAGTGGGAGGAGAGGTATTAGTGTGATAGTAGGGTGCCCAGATTTTGCATATTGTTACATTATTTTTAAAGTTCATGAAAAATTACATTAACATTTGAAGGACCGTTTGTTCTTAATGCCGTCATTTAAAGACTAAACCTTGCCTCTGTTTTTGAGAGATGTGAGAAGCAAATTTTTTCCCTTTTGGAAGTGCGTGGAAGAACAATGTTATGTTTCTCATTTCTTTTTTTTTATATATATCTTCTGTTTTTTACACGTTCTCAGTACACTTTCAAACACTCCCAAATATTCCTATTTGACTATTTACCTGAACTTAAAAAATAAGTTGTCTGTAAAAGATTTTTGAAACCGATGCCACTTTGTTGCTTTGCATCTGTATAACTGTGGTTCAGGACCGTAAAAGCACAGCTGAGTACAAAACTAGACCTGAATGTTGTGTCAGAATCAACACGGCTTCAGTTGAACTGCAGCTAAACCAGCCAGAGAGCTTCAACATCCTGCAGTGTGCTGGGAATAGGAGGGCCTTGTGGTTTACCATCATGCACTGGGGCAGGTCAGTTGTTATTGCTATGATTGTTTAATTTGACAGACGAGCAAAAAGAACAAAACAAGAGCAACAAAAAACCCATAAGCAGACTGCACTCTCTCTCATGGAGACCTGATTTTTGGTTCCGTTTACAGATTACTGATTCCATTTACATATTATAATGGCTAACTGTTCTCAGTTTGCTCGAGTTAAACATTAGGAATCTATGTGGAAATTAATTTCATCGTGTGGTTTCCTTTCAGTGATGTTGTGTACACAGTGGTTATGCTTTGGTTATTGATTTAAGCATACGTCCTCTGTTCCAATGAAGCTGCTGCTCATGTTTTACATAATTAACCAGCGGCACTGGTGATATGTTTGTTGCTGATACCTGTGCATCCATTATTTTCATATCTCATAATGCAGGTTTATTTGTAAGACTTGAACACGGTAGACAAGAAAAATTCTGGTTTACATGCTCAAGCTTGGAGCAATGTACACTAGAGTTCATTTTTATGCTTAAGGTATGAAGCAAGGGGTAACAAAAGTGTTTCATGCGAATACAGCATCTCTTAACTGTAAATAGCAACTGTCCAATAGAAAAGTCTGAGATAAGATGTACTGCAGCAGAACAGAAACAGAACAAAGAATGAAAATAAATCACAACTGAGCAGCATGGAGGTTAGCAGCAGACTCTTGTATTTCTGTTTATTTTAAGTTGCCCATTCTTCATTATTGATCACTGGTAGCACCATATTTACCCACAAATATGAGGAGCATTGACTCTGAGTCACCCTGCTGCCGCCTTGAGGCCTTTTAACGTCCTCCTCTTCTTAACTCAGTGGGGCATCAGTCAGTCAGGAGCTTCTCTTCAGTGGCTCTTTTTTCTCTCCTTAACTCTTCCCATCATTTCTAATTATTTTCATTTGGCAACAGAACAAAAGTGCTGTAAACATGTTGATGGTTAAGCACCCGAAGGTGCTGGAATGACTGGGTGAAGGGAGGAAGAGGAGGAGGATCTGGAGGAGGTAAAGACAGAGAGGTCGGGAGAGGAAGCTGCAGGTCTCATTGCTGGATTCGACGCAGCGACTGCACCTGGAAGGACTGAGCATGGGAGCCCCACTCTCTGTAATGTTTGTAGTCGCCGCCATGGCGATCGCATTCCATGATGTACTGGTAGCCACGGTAACCAGGAAACTGGTAGCACACCCAGCTGGAGGAGGAGAGGAGACAAGTGATTTATGAGAAGTATGTGGCCACACTTCAAACTACAGGAGGAAAAGGTAGCAAGAAAATACTGCAGAGTTCATTCACTCACTGAACTCAAACACACTGATACGTAAAAGGCAGAGACATAAATTTGTTAAAGCATTTGATTAAATCAAAAGTCTCTTATCAGCCACTGAAAATCTAAAGTCTCCAATCAGTCCAGTAAATACGGCTGGAAAGTTTTTTTTTTCACTGAAAATACAGTGTAACATATGAAAAACTTCAAGAGGGGAACTAAAGTCACAACAACAAAACAAGGCTTAAAACATAATGTATAAACAAGATAAGTACACAACTAGAATAGTATATAAGCTATGAGCATCACTTAAACACAACCTAAAGGCTGAAAAATAAAAATAGTTTATATTTCTATGAGTATTATACATAAAGTGAAACTAGAGCTGTGTGTTTTTGAGGCTTAAATGATCACAAATAAATTGGAGTAATTATATAAGATGAAATTTCATTTGGGGAGTGGTAATTGGTTGTGGGTATGTCAGCCTGCAGAAAGCTGGGTGATACATCATTTTTGCAATTGTAGAAGCAAATTGAAGTGTGCAGTGTCGTCTGTGCAATGCAACACTTTCAATAACATTTAGACAGTAACGCTGCCCAGTGTTTTATTTACTTTACACCCATTTTTCTATTATATTTAATCCGTGTAGGTAAGGTTGACTACATTTGTTATCCTCTACATGTATGACAGCTTTTCACAAATCTGGAGTGAGCCATCTTAGGTTGAGACTTACGCGCCGCTCTGAACTTGCATAGATCCAATCTCGTTGTTGCCCCAACCCATAGCTTGCAGAGAGGGGTAGTCGTCGTTTATCTCCCACTGGCGCCCCATGAAGTTCTCCCTCTCAAACAACACCATCTTGGACTCCTTGTGGTTCTGTGTGCACATGATACAAGGAGGCACATGTAGAGTCAGATATATTAAACAAAACAACAGCAGATATACGGTGCTAGATGTATATGAACTACATAGTAGTGAGGTTACAATGACTTGAGTTAACTTTTACATTGATAGTCACTACTTCAAAAGGTTCTCAGTCAGAAAATCAATTTCAATCGCAACCATTTAAATTATGTGAGATATCCAAATTATTATACTATATATGATTACACTCTGCTATAGTCTATTTCTAGCTGCAGCCAGCAGCTGACTTAAGTCACACTGCAAGTTCGTCACACAAGAAGGTTCTGTGCACAAATGAGTCAATTTCATGAGTCAAATTTTGTGTTTTTTGTTTAACTCTGAATCTGAAAGTCTGACAGAGAGAAAGCAGAAGCTGCTGGTCTGGGACAGAAACGTACAGCAGAGCAGATGGGGCGGAAGGACATCATCCTCTCGATGTGGTAGGCGTTGCTGCCGCTCCATGACTCCCAGTGAGGATACTCTCCTCTCTCCAACACAAACTGCTGTCCACAGAAGCTGGAGTGCTCGTATCCTGCCCAGCTGTCACCAACAAGCACACAGGCACACACAGAACGTTACTGGATCACTGGGACACTGGTTAGACAGAATGATTAGCAGATGTTACACAGATGTTTTTGGTTTTTTTTATAGTATATCTTGGGGTGGTTTTAACCAGCTTGTCTAAAACAAACACTGAGCAAGCAAGAGAATATGTGAAGGCTTGTTTGCCCTTGCTAGGTGCAAGTATTGACATATGGTTTACAAAAGGCTATGATGGCAACATTGCATCAATATGTAGATTAAATATATCTGCTGCAACATTTTAAGTTGATGTCATTTCCTCTTGTATGGATTTTGGGTTTTGCAGAGCTTCTTTGTTCAACTTACGCTCCACACTCCACCTTGAGGGAGCGGATGTTGTCAACGCCACACTCCATGATGTTCTGGCAGGCTGAGGTAAACTCCAGACGCTTGCCTTGGAAGTTCACCTGGTCATAAACTGTGATCTGGGGAGGATACAAATGCGTACATGTAGTATGCACATGCAGCATGCACACACTGATGTGCGCACAGTCGCACACACCATTGACATTATCAGGCCAGGCATGAAATTAAAAAATGTAATCTGCTTTTGCTAATCATCCGTGACACGGCATCAAACTCACCTTCCATGGTCCCAGTGGGTTGGGATTATTCAGAGCCATGCTACTGTGTATCTCAGTGTTGATTTATCTTCAGGGTAGAGAGAGGGAGAATCATTTTTATGTGAGTATCGAAGGCACTTAAAACAGGAATGTATGTTCCAGCTGTTTTTTATTGTCAGTGTCATGTATGCAAGATGTTGATTTACTGTCACAACTGGATGTTTCATGTCTGCCTGTTTATTCATCTGTCACCTAATGTTATTGTATAAAGTGTATCATAAAACACTTAATGTTGTACATGTTGGAGTTTGAACTGTTTCTTAAGGCTGACTACATGATCACACTTGCTGCAGCCACATGTTGATGTCCTCTCAGTGCATACTTGCTCTCCCTGTGCTCTCCCAGTATGTCTATGCATATGCATGTCTTTGTCAGTCTATACATTTATATGGCTCAGCAGAAACAACAAAAGAAAAGACACAAAAATGTAAAGTGACAATGGTCTGCACAAGGCTGTAGTCTGAATGGATTGAGATAGAGGGCTTACCTGACCGGCCCCAAAGAATAGCTGTTCAGTGCTCACGGGGGGCTCCACAAAGACGATGTCCTGACCCCAGAGTAAACGGACCTATTTATACATGTTGGTGCTGAAAAGCAGCTGGGCCTGTGGGTCGGGGCAGGAGTCAGCACATTGCTGTTCCAGTCATTGTTCAGCACTGAGCTGCTGGGGTTTAGTTAGCTGCAGTGGGACTGGATGGAGGGCACCGTGCCCAATGCAGATAAGCACAAGTTTCAAATGGTCCATGACCAGTGGGCCGGACCAAGTCCTGGCACAGCCTGGTCCAGGAAACAGATCATCACAGTCTTACTGGTGCACAGGGAGAAGCACATTTAGAGTTCAAGTGGAAAGCAAGAAACAGAAAAAAAAGCAGACACTTTTTGGCATTTAAACTTAAAGTGGTATTTAAATATTGGATCAAACACTTTTTCAAAGAGAACTTTGGGATTTGTTGGGTTCCCTGTTTGAAAATTTGCAAGGCCTTCACCTTACTATGTGAAGTGCTACAAGATAAAATATGCTGGAAATTGGTACTATATAAATAAAATGTTACTAATCCAAATAGACACTTAATTGAAAAAGCTGCACAATAAAAATGCCAGACTAGTCTTTTAAGAGTTTACATACTGACTTCTCTCCACACTGAGCTGTGCTCCATCTCCGCTTTTTGCTTCATGTCCACCACCACTGACACCACATGTCTGGTCCTTTCACCTTTTCACTCAGTCCTATATACACACATGCTCAACCATGCACGCCCACAGTCATGGACAGACACGGACATGCAAAGGCGTGTTCATGCACACACATATACATTCAGAGCACACAAAGGAACTCGCACACATACACATATATGCACGCCCATTGAGGCAAGTCAATGACACCTGACCTTACAGCACACATTGTCCTTCCCCCCCCCCGCTCTATCAGTCATTTATAAATATTTGAAATTTGAAATTCTTCTTGCACTTCATTTAAGTTTCTCTATGGGTTTCTGTCTTCAAAGCAGTCCTCTAAACTCTTTATACTCTAAGTCAGTAGGAAATAAAATACTTTTTTGAGGTTTGTTTGAAAGCAAACTGTGATCGCAATTATCACTTCCCCTTTTTTTGTAAGCGTGTTTCACTCTCTCTTTGGATTTATATGTAGGTGTAATATTTTATGTTGAAAAAAAAATCCTCCCCTATGTTTAGCATGAAGCTAACAAGCATGTATGAAATTCACGTCTGCAGCTTTAACATCTACAGATCTAGCGCCTGAGTGACTAACCAAACTCATGACTGTGTCACACCCATAAACACAATGAGAGGTTGTGTTGACATTGTACACCATGTTACTTTGTATTTGCTGTAAGCTGACAACATTAGTATAAAGAATACAGCTGCTCTTTCTGTAAATCTTGCACGACTTGCAAAAGTGAATAGAAAACTGCAACATCTAAGTACAAAAGGAACAGACACAAAATGCTGGTCGTTTAACATTTTAAATAAATCTTATGAAAGGAGATGTGCCCCCAGGTGTGCAGGTAGGGAGGCATGTGGTTTTTTGTCATACAGGTAATGAAAGCATCAGTAATCTAGGAAGCTTCTTGTAAAAGGCCTCATGCAAGAACTGAATAGTCTGAGAAAATGCACATTTTGAAAGAGTGAAACTGATCTAACTTACTTTCTGTTCTTCTTGTTCTATCTGTTCTGTGTCTAAAATAGCTCAGGTGTTAGATTTGTGTCCTATTTTAAGTATCTTGGGGTCGTATTAGACTCCAGACTATCGTTCAAAAAACACTTTAAAAAAGTTGCTAACACTATAACATTCAACCTGCAAACTTTTAGGCAAATTAGACCCTATATATCAAATGATGCCGCAAAATCTTATTTCCATTCCATGATCATGTCTCATATTGAGTGCTTTTTTTGTAATTTGGTGTCTTGCCAGTGTTACCCCACTAAAACCTATAGAGAAATAGTGTTTGCTAAAAAAACAAAAAAAAAAAAAACAAACTAAAACGTACTCATTTCATCATTTTGCTCTTCTAGAGACGTATAATCTACTGAATTATAAAAATCTTAAAATATTTAAATATGCTTACTTAATTTATAAAACTGTTAATAATATATCCCCACCACCTCTTAAAAACTTCTTTAAACAAAAGAGTAATGTTGTTAGTGGGCCTAAAAGATCGGTCTGCAGAGGAGACTACGAGATCCAGTTCAGGAGAACATCTACAGGTCAAACCTCTTTGTCTGTAAGGGCTTGTAAAAGTTGGAACAGTCTTCATACTGGGATTAGAGAATGTTCTACCTTCAGCTTTTTAAAACAAAAGTGGTTGATCTCTAATCCAATATGTGTGTATGAAATCTTCCTAATTGTTTTTTTTTTTGTTTGTTTGTTTTTACAAATGTTCTACTTATTGTGGTGCTAACTTTTGTTTGTGCACCTTTTTAGATTATGATTACTATGAAACAATATATTTATTATTTTACTAATAACGACGACTACAGATGGAAACAAGTTTAAGGCTAAATCTGGCATATTTACACAAAGTCATAGTACTGTATGTGTTCATTAATATGCACTGTTCTCTTCCAAATAAATGAAATTTTAAAAAAAGATGTGTTGTCTTGTGAGGCTAAGAAAACACACCTACAATTAATTTTGCAGGCACTTATAAAATCACAGTGCAACAGGTGTGAGAGATCCAGAAGTGATTTTACATCCGACGTGTACATTTGGAACACATAAAAAGAAGCAAAATGTGAATGTGCAAACTGAAAAGGCATTTAATACAGCCTATTTCTGGTCTATTTTCACAAATCACAACCAGAAAATAATCTCTCAGTGCTTGCCACTGTGCATGTACGAATGCATTTGTGCATATGACACGCATGTGTAGATGTGTGGAGTGAGTTGTATGCAATGTGTCTGTATGGATACAGCCTTTCCAGCACTATAATACGCAAAAGAGCGTCCAAAACTCGCCTGTCTAAACAAAAGAGACAGATGCCGCTTCTGCAGTCAGCACATTACACACACAGGGCTCAAAGGCTTAGACCGCCTGCACCAAGGATCAAGAGAAAAAGAGAGAATATGGAGGTGAGAGACAAAACAAACCACAGAGAAACTGGAGAAAATGACAAACGGGAAGGATATGAAGTGGATTTAGAAAGAAAGTTAGAGACAGAGTATGAGAGTCGTGGTTGCGAAAGTAACTGTGTGTTTGAGCGCGTGTGTCAAAGCATGCAAACTTTCTGCTGATGGCAGTGACTGTCCACGGTCGGCCACAATGGTGCTGGACAACAAAACGGGCCGCTGAGTCAGCACGACTTGTCCACAGATAAGCAGTGTGACCTCTGACCTCACACCGCACTCCAAACAGCTCCCAGCCAATCAGAAGTCAGAATCCTGCCTTATTACACTCGGGCTGGATGTGAATGTATATATATATCCCCACTCACAAGGCCTGCGTCCATCATTTTCTCCAAAGATCGGTCCGTTTCAGGCTTCAATTGTAACTGTAAGTTTCTATTTCAAGATCTTCTAACTCTTTAAAAAAAAAAAAAAACTGTCATTGGATTTTAGGGGGAATAGTTTTTTCTATCTGCTCATACTTTGGACTAACAGAACCAAAACTTCATTTTGGACTGAGTAGGTGAAATATTGACATAAAATGCAGCAGCAGGGTTTTATCATATGTTTTAGTCACTTGTCAGGCTGAGGTATATTAAATAAGAAAGATACAAGGCTGTGTCTAATATTTCATTCTTAAACATGGATCAGGGCAGGTTTTGACACATTAGTGTTTTATGGATAGTTATTGAATATATTGGTTCTTGTGAGGGGAAAAACAAAATGTTAGGAGCTGAGACTTTGAGGGCTGAATGAGATTTTTATACATTCAGAAATGATCAGTCATATTCCAGTTTTGCAGGAAACACAGAATTATGCTCCTACATTAATGTCTAAGCAATGTTTGCATGCACATTGTTGTTTAAATTTTATCCATTTCGTGTTTAAAATTTAAATTGGATGGGAAAATACAAAGTAAGACAAAGTTTGGGATTTTGGTAAAGTATGTTACAGCATACTTGAACATCTTAACGCAACCTAAAATTCAATTTTTGGCTGGTTTCTGGCTGTTTTAGTCCTAATTTGGTTCCCAGTGATGTAGAAATGTGTCAGTACAACTTTAAAGACACTGTATTGGTGTAAAAGAGTATTATTGGTGCTGAAGGGTGTGGTCAGTGTTAGTTAACTCCTCTTAAGGATGCAGATGAATTATATCCAATTCAGCTACGTCTAAAAAATATATATACATGAAAATAATTAGAAAAGTTACTTAATGATACATTTTTGAGTAACAACAAGCGTTTGAGACCGTTTTTCTTGTTTTAAAGATGTAAACATTTTCATATTGACTTTTTTTGCATAAAAATCAGTTCATGACATCTGCAGAAGGCCTTTGGGCAGCTGTTACAAATGCTTCTGAATGTTAGAGGAATTAATGAATAAAGAGAAATTCTTGTTTTCTTCCCTTTTTTTCTCCAGATCTGATCATGTCTCACTCAGGTGCTCAGGGCAGCATTGGCAGCCACTCTGCCATTGGGCTGCGCAATCACAAGGTAGAGTTGTTTTTTTTTAAAAATTCCTAATCATAGTAAACTACAAAATCCTTTAATTAGAAATCCCAAATATTTATCTTGAGAATTGAACACCTTTAGTTTGTTTTGCTTTTCAGATATACCTCTATGAATTCGAGAACTTCCAAGGCCGTAGGATGGACCTGTTCGGAGAGTCCCGTAACCTGTGTGAGAAGGGTTTTGAAAGAATCGGCTCCATCAGGGTAGAGTGTGGACCGTAAGTCACCAAAGCTGCCGTTCAAATATGTGCTAATGAACATTATATCCTCTCTTTAACTGACTGAAAGTGACACATCTGTCTGTGTGTGTGTGTGTCCAGCTGGGTGGGTTATGAGCAGCAGAACATGACCGGTGAGATGTTCATGCTGGAGAAGGGAGAGTATCCTCGCTGGGACACCTGGTCCAACAGCTACAGGTGTGATCGCATCATGTCGGTCAGGCCCGTCCGAATGGTAAGTCGTGGTCGGCCAGCATTGTGTCTTTTTTTTTTTCTATGCTGCATTTCCTGTCTGTTGTGGCTACTGGTGCTGATTTTGTTTCTGTTGTCAACCTCCATTTGCACCTCTCATCCTCTCATCCATCTTTTATTGGCACAGAGGAAAGTGCTTTTTATGGTTGCAGTTATATGAGTATTTATAGACTCATTTCGCTGCCTGTATTTTTGGATTAAAGCTTTTATAAGCTGACATTTCCGTGCCACTATGATTCAAATTGATGATTGAAAAAAAAAAATCTAGATAATCACAAGTATTCAGAGTTTTCTATTTAAATCAATATTACACAACACTTCACAGACTTCGCTTTAATCTCTTTATTGGCTAAAATCTAGGACAGCGAGAGGACCAGGAAGCTGCACCTACAACATCAACAGTAGGAAACTACTAATTAAATGAAATGTGTTGTATTTCTCCTCCAGGACCCCCAGGACCACAAGATTTGCCTGTTTGAATGTACAAACTTTGAGGGTCGCAAGATGGAAGTGTGCGATGAGGACATTCCTAGTCTGTGGTCTTATGGCTTCCAGGACCGTGTCGCCAGCATCCAGGTCACCGGTGGAACGTAAGTGACTGCTGTTTGACTGTTTTGGGGTTGCTTTTATCTACATGGTAGACTAGGGAGGCCTGAAGGTCAAAGAAACTGACCTAATACAGGAAACAAGAACAAGAAGAGTCAGATCAAGTGGAATTTTAGAAAAAGAAAAAAAACATCAGAATTAAACTTTGTTAAAGCTCTACCTAGGCATAACTAAAATTGTGGTTGACCTATCTAGTATTTGCACCTAATTAAGAATGAGCTAAGTGAACACTGAGAAGGAATCCACAGCTTTTTGGTCAGCATAAGTGAATCTCTGTTTTCCACATCTGCTTCCTCCCACAGCTGGGTGGGCTACCAGTATCCTGGCTATCGTGGCTTCCAGTACGTGCTTGAAATGGGCGCTTACAAGCACTGGAACGAGTGGGGAGCCCACCACCCCCAGATCCAGTCCATCCGCAGGGTGAGGGACATGCAGACGCACCGTAGAGGCTGCTTCGAGTTCACCGCATAGAGGGGCCCAGCAGACTGCAGGCAAACAGGAAGGAACAGCAAGAGCTCAGGCTTGTCACACTGCTGAACATCCCTTGGAAAATTCTACAACAGCTGCTTAGCCGCACGAGCTAACGGCCTCTGAATATTGTTATTGCTTTTACTGGTAGGATTTGGAAAAATGTGGCACTGTGAATGATTCTAAGAAATTCTTATTGTCACAGACCGCCGGTAAAAACAGTCGCAATGCTCTCTGTCTACGGACCTCATAGAAAGATTATACGACTTATCATATTTATAAACAGGGGGATTATAGGGGATCAGTAGATTTAATAGTTTGTGTTTATGAGTTTGTTTTAAAAGCTATTTGCAACCATACCTGCAATCCTTTTATTCTAATTTTTATTTACTTGCCTGTATGTTTCAAGCTGAAATGATGCCAATAAGCCTGTTCATCAGAGTGCTCTCCCTCTCCTGGGACACACAATCATATCACTGCTCGCTAAGTACTACCATGGACAGCTCTCACCTCTGCACATGCCCTGCAGTAAGGATGCTAGGCAGAGGGAGGCACTGTTTCCTCATCACAAAGCAAAAGCCTCAGTGACCGGAGGAGGATACTGGTCAGCCGGTGATTAAATAAGAGAAGGAAGGCTGTGCAGGGATGTGTTTTTGCTGATGTGAATATCTTTTGGCTGGCCCGTTTCAGCCCATTGATGGGACTGTCCAGAGGATTTGCATTTTACACTTTCTCAGGGATGCTGGCATCTGGAAAACAACTTTCCAATGGAAAAAAAAAAATTAAATAAAAAGATTATAACTTAAAAACGGTCTCATCTAATTCTTTGATTCACTTTTTGTTGAGTGACCTTTTCTTTAAAGGTCGTGATGTCCCTGTGTAGTTTATGGTTTTATGCTGACATACATAATTGTTTTTTTTCTAATTAACTATGGATCAAAAGATGGTGCATGATGTTAGCAGTGAACGCAGTGAGCATTATCACCCAACTCCAAAGTCCCTTTTTGTGCCTTTCAGCTCACTCTTTTGACTTTGTTTTGGTTCATCACTGTTCCTAAACCACCACCTGTTCAGCACCAAACTAGACAGAAAGCAGCAAGTAAGGGATGAACATAGCAGCTGATTTAGCAACTAAAAAGATTATTCTTTCCTTGAGAGCTGGTGCAGACCAAACTTGAGCTTAAAGTGGAGTAAACATTCAGTGGGAGGCCAAAATACAGCCCCAAGTTAATACTAATGTTGCTTATTGTCTGCTGTTACAGCTGGTAAAATTTTTCTAGCATGAGGAGATGATATGTGCCAAAAGAAATGTTGTGTTTGCAGGTTGTCCTGCTGCCTCAGATGACCAAAAATATGAATACTACAGGACACAAAAAGATATCATTGAGATGGTCAATACTATGGAGTCAAACCTCAAGATTTTGAATTTTAGCCTTATGTTGTAGGAAGACATAACATCCTGTCTAATCTATATTTTTAAAGAGAGGATCACAGTCGTGTAAAAGCAACATCTCTTTGAAACGTCTCCTCTCACACATCTGTGCAGCTTAACAATATGATTTCAGGAGCTTATATCTGACACCAACTAACTTCCACTCAGGGGGTCTCAGAGCTCATCTCTGAGGTGAGAAACGAGTTAGTGTTGTTGAGTAAAGCCCAGCCATGCACGCTCTGGTGTATGAGCAGATGACGAGGCGCGCAGACGGTCAGCCACGCACGACTGGTCGGTTTAAAGCCACAGGATTTGGATTAAATAGCTTGTGAGTGAGCCGGTGAGCCTTGAGCGCAGGAGGGAGGGGAGCTAAGGGCTGATTTTTATCTTTTACCGGATCGAGAAGGGGAGGAGGCACGGAGAATGAGTTATTCTTGTAGCAGCACAGAGCCTGTTTGCTGCACGGTGTATTAGCCAGCGCGCAACTAAAAGGCTCCGACGCACGTAAATCGGCTCCTGCGGCGACGACGCCGAGAGCATCAGAAAGCCTCAGTCCCTGCCAGGTCGAGCAGCCAACAACCCTCTTCTTGTTGGACATGAAAGTGCAGCAGGGCTGCAACTCAGCAGACATGGGGATCCCGGTTACAACCGAAGAAGAATTGCGCAGAAATACCGTAATTACGCCCGAGGATGTGCTCGGGCTACAGAAGATCACCAAGAGTAAGTAACCTACTGCAAGTGGTACGATGGGAAGACTAGTTAAACCCTCTCAGTTAGAGGAGATTAGTGCAACCATGTGCTGCTGCTTCCTTGTTCAGTGTCCTCTAACATATACGCGTTTATCCACTGCTGTGGAGACTTGGATACCACGGACAGCGACACAGTGTGAAAGGACCTCAAAGTGTCTCTATAGCTTTAAATAACAGTAGCCACTTTAAACCGTTCTGTGTTACAGTCAGTGAGCAATTATAGGTTTCATTTTCTACCCAAGGGCAGTTACAATTTGCCAGAGCATCGACCTTAGATTGTTGCGCAAACTTTACCAGCCTACTACTAAAGCTTCGGTTTGTGTTTGCATATTTAAAGGTGTTTTTATCTCTCTGTGTGAAAGAGAAGGGGAAGGTGTTGTTCCTGGTTTGCCTCTCAAATCCTGCTGGTGAGAAAAAAAAAAAGAAAGGTGTCTCTTACTACTCAGTCACCTCCACACACCTGTGGCTCTGAGGTAACAGGTGGCCGCAGATATGATCCACTGATTAGAGCTCATCACAGACACTGAGTTGGGACAAATGCAAGAGGAGAATACTGTCTGCCTGTTGTTTATGATATAATGGAAACTGTTTCCATGTTATGTAATGGAAACAGGATGGCCGCAGATAGACTCCGGTAGGCCTGGTTTCACACCAACAGTTATATTATCAGAGTAGAGTTGGAGAAGAGGATTTTTTTTTTCCTTTTTTTACAAACTTCATGTCATCTAGTGCTTTGCTACTGCTATGGAGGCTGAACTGAATGGGTGGAATAATATGGAATTATACAATGTGTGGAGGTGGTTTGGGGTCAAAACTTACTGCTGAGGAGCACAGATACCCGAGGCCTGCAATGATATAGTTAGTTTAAAGAAAAAAGTTTCATTTGTGGAGTCTGCTGCTTGACTTCAGAAATATAAGCTTGACAATTCTACAAAAAGTCGTAGTTCAATGTCGAATTGTGTTTCTTTTCCAGGAGTTTTCAACCTCATCTCAGCAATTTTGCAGCAAATGTGAGCAAACTGTCATCAGTGACTGTGAGAGAGGATTAAGAAATGTAAAATAATCTATACTGGATGTTATGTTAATTTTTTTTTTTAATGTGTAATGATACACTGAATAAGTAATATAGCAAGTTTCTTTGTAGAGCAGCTTATCACACACAGACATTATTTAAAGTGCTGGCAAACATTTAAAAGCATTTTTAAAAAGTGTTGAAGATAAAATACAAAATACAACCATGAAATCACATATATTAAATCTAAATCAGTACAGACAAGTTAAAAAATGCTTTTTTAATATATAGAAATGAAGTAAAACAAAGGAAATAAAGGAACAAATTTTCAATTCAAGTCATTTTTCAAAAATACACATTGTCTAAATGACAAATTAGTAACGCAAATGTAAACATTAAGGTTGCCCTGTCACCAATATTTGAAATAAATAAAACATGATTTAAACCCTTTAAACTCTCAAATTAATAGATTTATCTTTTAACAGACTGCCAACACAGGAAAGCAAACAAATCTGAGCTATTTACCCAGTTGTTAGTGATTTGTAGGGATTTGACGGTGAAGTCTGAAGTCAAAACTGACCTCGCTCAAAAACAAACCCCTAAAAATCACGACAAACGCTCTCTCTCATGCTGCCTTGTCCTTTCTCAGACAGTCACATCTGTTTTCATTTGGTCCCCTTCAGCAGAGAAGCAGTAGCAGGGCTGCATCAGTGCGATAATTCCTAAATCACTCATGATGGTGCAGTAATCTCCGCTCTCCTCTGACATGTAATCTGGATTATGTCAGGATGGCTGTAACGCAGCATTCTGCAATGAAGTGATACACCTCAGTTAATTAATGACCCTCGAGTCAAAGTATAAGATTAGAAATGGAGTTGCTGTGTTCCTCTTCATTCATTACTGGCTTTATACTGGCTGCAAATTGTAATAGAAATGTATGATATGTGTATTATCCACTTAAAGGCACTGGGATATCTGTTCATTTAATTCAAAGCTTGATGATACGCAGAAAATGCGACTGATGTTGTATGAGAATGTCCAAGATTGTTTCCAAGATTCAATCATTCTAAACAACAGACCATAAAAAACACACCTACACCATAGAGATACGCACCGTGTCGCACAATCCAGGCCTTTGTTTTGTGCTGCACGAGAAAGAAAATCCCACCTGGAAAGGAGGGGTGCAGAAGACCACATCCTGCAGTGTAAATGACTTCTCCAGTTGTGCTTTTGGGTAGTAAATGCCACCATTTTGGGGCAGCCCAGCTCCAGTCTGTCACGGTGGTTCAGTGCTGATAAGCGAGGCACAGTGCCTCATTGTCACACAGGCAGAGCGCAGAAGAAATATAATCCAGGCAGACGAGAAGCACTGCTGTGACATGAAAAATGGCACATTATCAGTTTACTGTTTGCATGATGAATGATTTATGATAAGTTTGCAGACAGACATAAACGTAAGGCTGTTACCAAAATGCATTTCACATGCACTTTGCAACCTTATATCAAAGATTACAATAATTACAGATGAGCAACAGGAGTGTGAGGTAGAATGATCAGTGGTTAAACTTCAGCTTTGTAACTCTTCTATAGTTCTTTTATCATGTTCAGTGGATTTCTGGAATCTGTTTTGTTTTGAAATTGTTATTGACTTCTCTGTTGTATCCACTTTCCAATCATCCACCGTGTCTAATTGTGTTTCCAATGTTGTGCCGCAGCAAGAGAGTGAAAACATCCTGTTGATAAAAAGCAAAACTGTGCCTCTTATTGAAAATGCTTTGAATGTAAAAGATACCCTCCACAGTTAAATTATAGCAACCACAGAGCCGCAGATGTTTGAGCTAACACACTGTTAGTGGAGGGATTCAGACAGAAAGCAGCCTGGGGCTAAAACACCACGGGGGGCTTGTGCTGGTGGGTGCAGTGTGTTTATGATTCCGGTGAGGGAAAGCTATTTAAAAATCGTGATGAATTACTAATTAAAAAAAACAACAACAACTTTTAAACAGTTTGCTAATTAACTACCAGCAAAAGTAATTTGTTGCTTTACTGTTACTTTATTTGCATTGCTCACCTCAGCTCTGTCACAGGGACCTTTAAACAGTTACCAATGCTCCACATCCACAGATGGGACCTTTTTGTAGTAAAAAACCTATTTGGAGGAATTTAGTGACCATCCAGAAGCAGCAAGCGTAGTCTCAGTGACAGCACACAGCTCTCCAGAAGACATCCAGCCTTCACGGACTCGGCAGCCAGTGGTGGCGCAATGGGGGGGTCGTGGGGGCCACAGCCACTTCTGATCTGAAAAGTCAGTCACATTCGCTAAAACTAAGCTTACAAATTTCAGTAAATCCAGCTGAGTGCAAATAAAAGCAGCTGTAGATCATTTAATAGCTACACGTAGCTGAATTGCATTTTAGTATAACAGAATTATTGAAATTCACTCATTGCTTTAGACTGTTTTGTGCCACCAAGACTTTCCAGGTCCCCACATGACTGCAGCTCTCAATTAAACTTGGTAACTCCTGATTCTTAGAGTACCAGTGGCGTCCCAACATCAGTGTCGAGTTATTTGGGTCATGAACTTCATTGTCCGCCTAAACTTGGCTCGGCATTGACGATCACAGAGGACACTGGTCAACTTCACTCATTTCCATTTTTTATTTCATTTTTTTCAGAAAGGAATCAGGCTGAGTGGTCAATAGTTGATAACCTTAAAATTAAAAAAAACACAAACCCATATTAATCAACTAATCTATCAACAATCATTTAACATCCCAACATACCATAACTCAAATTAGCAATTACAATGTTATCCTTTGAATATAGTTGAAACTGTCTCAACCTACCAGTGGCGTCTCTGCAGTCATCAGCACAAAGAAGAACAAAGGAAACACACCTGCCCAGGACCCACTAATGAAGCCTTCTTCTCTTCTTCAGCCCTGAGCTGACACACCTACTCACTCAAAAATGGCAGCACTGCCCTCTTGCTGCTAGTAAAAAAAAAAAATGGAACTATAGGTGAAAAATTAAATGCAAATAAATACATATGCACACAGCATAACCTAATTCA
The DNA here is from genome assembly GCF_000690725.1 of Stegastes partitus. NCBI lineage: Eukaryota > Metazoa > Chordata > Actinopteri > Pomacentridae > Stegastes > Stegastes partitus. The sequence goes on from NW_007578747.1 coordinate 187,733, forward strand.
TAACGTAACTGTCTGCTGAATGCAGGGAGCCAAAATGCAATAGCATCAGCAAGATAGCAAGAATATGTCAAAAAGTCTGGAATTTATAACTCTAACGTGATTACTGATTTTTCAGTTATAATCTCTTACACTGCTTACGACTGGGGGGAAAAAACATTGCTGTTAGGTCTTATCATGACGATTATTATTTAATTGTGAATTCATCTACCTGGTTGAGTTGGCTTCCCATGTTCAGGGGCTATAGTCCCAGAGGTCACGGGTCATGGCCCTTTGCGACAGGTCCTTCCCCCATTCTTCTCCCCACTTTCTTGTCTCCCTCTTGACTTTCCTATCAAATAAAGGCAAAAAGCCCCCCCCCCCCACCCCAAAAAAAAAAAAAAAAAAAACATTTCTCCAAATTATTTTCTTGATTAGCTGTTAGAAAAAGCTAGAGCAAGAAAGAAAGAAAGAAAGAAAGAAATACAAAGAAGGAGAAGAATAGTGTTTCCCAATACCTGAGAGAATATCTTCCATAACGTCCACAACTCAAAAATATTCAGTTTCCTGTCATAGAGAAATAAAGAAACCCAAAAGTGTTCATATTTAAGAAACTGCAATCAGAGAATTTAGACCGTTTAACTTAAACAACTCTTAAAACCAGCTATTGAAATACCAACATGTTTGATGATTAAACAAATAGTTGAAGACTAATTCAACAATTGTTGCAGCTCAAACCACTGAAACACATCACCAGGTTGTGCGCTGCTGCCCAATACAACCAGTGAAAGGTTTAAGGGTTTGTCAGATGCCAAAGCACCATATAATGGAGTTTATGGTACTTCCACACAAGATTTTGCACATTTTCACAGCTGCAACTGTCTTTTGTTGAGACAAAAATGCAGCATTAATGTTGGGCAGAAAAAAATTTAGCGAGTATTTTGTGCTGTTGCGCATCATGGAATTTTCTCGGTTTATTCTAAATGAGGCCTGAATGTGCATGAAAAAGCTCACAAGAGAAGACAATAAGGTAGAGATGCCACCCAACCTTAGTAGCTGTTCTGACTGGTCACAGGAAGGTTGGCTGAAAAGTCTGCAGACACAGGATGATTGTTGACTTGTTGCTTCTTAAACATGGTCATGATATCCACATGAAAAAACCTGCCACTCCCTGCATGAATTAATTGTCCCTTTAAGACTGCAAACAGTCCAAAAATTGTATGACAATAATTCTGACATCAGAAAAGTGTGGCAGAAGTGAGTGCTGTATTTTCTTAATCCATCAATATTAAATGAGTTGCAATAAGAAGCATTTCCTTTTATAACCTGACCCTAAGCGGCTTCAATAAAGATACATTTCTGAATAGGAGTCACAAAATACTCTGCTTTACATTTAAAAAAAAAAAAATCCTGTAATTTTAACTTTCCATTTGGTCTCACTAGATCTGCCATCGCAGCTCCTTAACGATGTTCAAAACCTTTTACAGCAGCAATTTAAAAATGCTTCACAGAAATAAATCCACACAAAGAGAAATAATATACCTTGACAATATAGAAACAAAATTTTCATTATTACGTTAGGTATTGGAAGAGGCTTGACCACACTAGATGACATTTTTGACTCAGAGCATCACCGGTGTGTAATTTGGCCTCATCCAGATGATTTACTCAAACTAGTCATGTTCCTTTTACACTAATGGGCGATCAATTATTTGGCCTTAATAAGTCTGGGACACAGAGCAGCGCTTTATCTACGTCGGGCGGGATTTCCACTCTGTGATGTCTGCCAACACAATGGATACAGCTTTAATTAAAATTGATTGGTGCAGCCGGTTCTTAATCTCCCATGCACAGCTGTCGCAAGGTTATTCTTTCAGAGTGATCTGATGTGGAGAGAGGTGGCTTGTTGCATCCACATCAGTCATCAGCACAGTCTCGTGAATTGTATCACATTGTGTTTGATCTTGGGGGGATTTTTTGTTTTTTGTTTTTTTTTTAAACCAGGCAGTTGCTGTTATACAATTTTATTGCGGTGAAGGTGCGTTATATGAGCCTGCAAAAGCATGCATCAGAGTCTGAATGGATTATTGATCAATAACACATGGCTCTGTGATTAATGCCTGCTGCTGACGTTTCTGTCTTTACAGAGAAAAAAAAACTCATCATGAACTGAAGCTCTGTGTTGAAGTTGTACAATCAATCCTGACTGTGTGCATTTTAGATTTCAATGAACCAAACAGGAAGAAAATATTGTTCACGTTATGGTAGTAAAACACATCCGCTAACTCAACGTACAAAGGAGCTTCTTCGTACCAGTAAGAGATGAATAATCCCCGAGGACCATGTCGCTGCCGGAGGGGACACGTTGGTGAAACATCCAGTTTGTGGTCTTTGCTTGTAGCAGCTTAGAAACTTTTCACTAAACATCAGACGCACAGGCCGAAATCCAGAAAGCTGCATTTCTCCACAGTCAGATATACCACTCTGCTGCCACCTGCCAGATGTCTGCCAGCAGGCTTACAATAAGTACATAATTATGAACACTGTAATACGTTCATGGCATTTACAGAATTAATGTTTGCTACAGTAAGATGCGAGGTTTACCCCAGTGGTTCTCTGCCTTGTTTTCTGGTGAATCCTTCACACAAAGCAATTTGTCAGCCATTTTTCCACGTCCCTATGCCTGTGGGTCATGACCGGATCTGCTAAACTGTGATTTGTTTCTTCCTGGTGCATTTAAAGATTATTTAGAATCCCCAGAAGCAGAAGGCTGATCCTGTCAATGACAAAAAAGCAAAAAAAAAAAAACGGCGTTTACATATTTTTGTGCAGCATAACTGCCTTTTCTGTTCCATTAATACTCCTGCTACACCCCGAGATGCTTCTTAAAACTCATGAAGCACCCGTCTGTCTCAATTCAAGGTGATTAGCATACATTCTGCGACACTGCATGAAACAAATGCATCTATTTCGTAAACATGTATTCATGCATATTTGTGCAGTTTTAGCCAAGACAGTCACTCCCCCTGAAAAATCTAAATCACATTAAACAGGGATGATCCTGGACAGAATGCAGTCAACTTAGTCTTCTGCTTTTCTGCAGAGCTGAAGCCCTTTACTCATCATGCAATTTTTATATCTATATATGTATCACTCCCATTATATAATCCTATTATCTGCCCAGCGGAAGCACACAAGGGACTTTTGTTTTCACGTATGAAATTTACAGACTTTGTAAAAGTGGACATCAACTGAAGAACAAATAAAACTACCTGGATTTACTTTTTTTTTTACCGTGCTCCTGGCTACGGGAAATATTACAGCTCAAATAATGTATGTGCTTCCACTAGAACAAAAGAGTTGATTAAATCACATATTTGGTTACAGGGTTGCTTTTGCATTCAGTTGTTACAGAATACAAGCTTAAATTTACACACAAAAAAACAAAAAAAACAACCACATTTAAGGATCTATATCTGTGTGAATATTGAAAGCAGGAAATAGCTGACAAAGGTAGCTTAGTGGCTGTTACTTGTAGTTTCATATTTAGTGAACAAATAATAGCGGTGTCAATCTTCTCGTCTCAACTCTTAAAGAGAAATGAATAAAAACGTATTTCACCAAAACTGGAACTGTTACTTTAGAGGTAGTGGAAACAAAATGCTTTTTTTTGTTTGTTTTTTGACTCTGCTGCAGCTTCTTGGTTCACTGTCATTCTGAGCCAAGACGCTGAGATCACAATATACGTCCTCACAGAGGAATCTTGTGTTTTTCCCTTCTGTGGTGCCGACCGGAGAAAGATAAGAGGAAAGAATCTCATCTGCATTCAGGTGCTCAGAATGCAACCTCTTCATGAACCTCGCTGTTTGCCAGTTTGCCTACAGGTGCTGTTAACTGAGAGGCAAGCAACAGCCTGCCATACACAGGTGCACTGTACATCATGATGTGACATCAACGTGTAATGCTAATGTCACTGGCTGCCCTCGGCTATGGGTTATTTCTAACGCGAGACAGATGAGAAAACACGTACATGCATTGTTCTTCTTCATGTTCAGCGATTAATTCAACACAAGGACCCAGCATTGATCACAGACCACAGAGTCAAATGGAACGAATAAGGCATGTGAAGTCAATCCCTGTGGCTGAAAGTCTGTAACTCCGGGCTAATCTTGGGGATTAAGGAGCTATAAGTGGCAGCTCGCTTGCTCTTTATGAATGCCACTTTGGTGTCAGACAGACTCTGTGTATCTGAACACAGGAACACAGCATGACTCAAGACTTGGTGCTAATTTTACCCTCTTTAGAGGGGCTGCTGGCAACGAGATCCTTTCACAACTGCATTGACTTGATATTCCAGAGAAAATTGTAGGTTTAAAACAAGTCTGATGTTGTGCTTTCGATCTATGAGTAATGTGTGTTAGCGTGAATGAGGTCGATTGTTAGAAACCACAGAGCCAAATCCTTTGTGGGGCTAAAAACAAGAAATTAGATGCATGGAAATCGCAGTAAGATGTGAAAAGTGGATGCTACAATTGTAGCGTAAAATGACGACAGACCACCTGTGCTGAGAGTTAATGACATGTTTCCCCACAGGGACAAGAAAGTGTATCGTAATCCTTTGTGTCACGTTGTAATTGAAGTCGCTGTTGACACACAATGCCTCAATATTATGTCTCAATCTTATTCATGCCTCGCTTCAGAGTGGTGAAATCAGCCATAGGGTGGGCCCTCTATAGGAGGAGGCCTCAGGTATACCTTTATCAGATCCCAGACGTGGAACATTTCATTTGCATACCACTGATGCCTAACCCGAGGTACTCTGCTTTGATCCGCTGCTGCACCTTGTTGTGGAGCAGGCAGGTGGATGAGGGGAAGGAGAAAGACGGGCTAATCGGGCTGGCGCACTAACAGAAGGAGCGTTGCTAGGTGACAGTGTTGAAGGAAGTGAAGTGGAGCACTTTGTGTGTGTGTGTGTGTGTAAGTGTGTATGTATGTGTGTGTGTGTAAGTGAAAGAAAGAACTGAGATATGAACATGTGTATCACGGTGTTTCCAGAGATATTAAGCTGGAACAATCCTTTTACTCTCATTTTTTATTGCCTGACATCAAATTTTACAGCAATAATAACAGCGATTTTAATAGTCTGGTTGAACATTATGTCTTCACATGGATGCACACATATAGCAGGGGTTATTTCCTTACACTTTATCTTCCAAGAGGGATGGCAGTTTAAGGAAACAGTATCTACATTATCGCTTTTCCTTCCCAGAGTGAATTTAAACACCCCCTCCGGTGAAAGTCAAGTTCTTTACCTTATTAATATGTCCATATGTTGTTTTTAATATGCTGGAAGGCACATCATGAGCTAAATAAGCAGTCATGGCTGAACGTTTCCATGTTGAAACTGCAGTGCACCTACAAAAACACAAATTCAGACCTCCAGGGTTTAAAGCATAACAAAACATAAGGAACCAATCCAGTCAACTCCGGGCTTTCTGTATCATTAATTCTTCTTTAGCCTCGGTTTCCAGTATGAACATGCATGGCTGGATTACTCCAGTATCACAACCATGCATTGTGTTGTACTTACACTGTGTTTTAACAGAGCCCTCGGTGAGCTGGTGTGCTTGAGCTGTGGTGAGTAGTAGAGGAGTGGGTGGCGATAGAGGTCGTTTAATCAATGGACAGTTTTGCATTGTGGAAATACACATTTTCACTTTTTTGCAGAAGATGAAATGAGAAGATCATTGCACTCAATGTAAAGCTATAACCAGCAGCTGCTCAGTTCAACAAAATCTGTGCACCAACATCTCTAAGCATTATCTACATGTTATATCAGTTTCATCTGCCTCAGCTATATAATTGAAATAATCATCTCATCCTGCGCTGACTCGTGCCAAGAAAGCAAATAGGCTATGTACCAATGTGTCAAACAGTCTCTTAAAAGATCTTGCTCTATGTACATATGCAAATGCTTTCCCACTTTTTCGAACATGAATGCAAATTTGTGGTTTCGTGTTAAAGCATTTAAACTCTCTAACATGCAGGGACTGTATTCAGTTTACAGCTCACGTCGAAGGTTTTTACTTAGGACAGACTGCAGCCAACACGAGGAGATGTCACTAATTCCCAGTGAAAAGTGTCCACGACGAGATTTGCTGATGGTTCTGAGTAACTACACTATACATTGCTTCTTAAAATACATTTTTCAGTAGAGTTACATTCATTATTAAAAGCTCATTAAGTGCTGAAAAACACCACGCAGCTTGATTTATACGATTTAATTACTCTCCCAGATGATGTGTAAATGAATAATGATCACTTGTTTTCAGTTTGAAATCTATCTGCACTTTCACAAATAGGATTTTTTTTTTTTTTTTTTGGTCGAAATAAGAAGTGCAGGCATGCAATAACTCTAAATATGCCCAAATTAAATCCTAGCATCTGTTATTACTGTGAAACTGGGGCCCTGGCTTGTCTTTAAAAAGATGGTGACAAACTGCAGCCTGTAAGAGGCTACATTTACCACACAGTCAAGATGTCTCGCAATTCTGTTCCACAAATATGCACAATCTCCCTTCTCTGTCATTTTCCCTGTGTTTCTCTGTTTTTGCCGGCTTTCACCAGCCGAAAATGACAGTCATCCTTCGGCTTGTGTATTTTGTCCCCTTTCTCTCCCCTCGCAGCTAACACCTCATTTTGTTGTCACTAAACACTGAGCATCTGAAAAGGGCAGATTTTTATTACTACTACAAATCTCTGAAAGTCGGCGTCGTCGGCCGTCATCAGTCAAGCTGCTCCATGTGCAGAGGCTGTGAAATCAAAGTGCGTTTTGCAGTGCAGTCGGAGCTTCATGTGAGTGTAGGAGTGACATGGTGGTGTGCAAATTCTTTCACTGCAGTGGGTGAAAGTGACTTCATTGGCTGTTCTATCAGATGAAATGCTCCATCTGTCTTTTTCAGCAGGTTTGGCAAGTGGCCACCTCCTATTCACAAAATACATCTATCGGTCATCTGCCCACAACAAGAGCGAGCTCAGTGACAGCTACATGTGATGCCTTCAGGGTCCTCTTCCAATGGATTAAGTGGTATTTTATTCAGAAATGACAAATTATCAATATTACTAGTATTTCATTCTTTAGAAATGCTCTTTTTGGTCAGCTATATCTCCATTGGATTTGAAAAGACTTATTTGTGTTTTTTACCGGTTACATCTCCTGATGTATTGATATATTGTGATTATAGGTTGGGGATTGACATCGCTGCCTTCATAAGGTGTTTAAATCCTTTCAAAATGATAAACAGACAAAATATGTTCAGAAAATTGCATCACCCACTATGATAAATTGACAATTCTGATCTATATCACAATTTTACAATTAATAAAGTCCTTCAGATTTAATTGCATCTTTATTAATTCTATTTGATGTAACTTTTTGATATAGATATGTATATATAAAAGAGTTCCATTGGCTTTAATGGCAAGTTCAAGTTTGGTCGTATTTGTCTTCAGTGCAGCTCGATAAGAAGGTTCAGTTCAGTGTCAGCAGGATTACACACACACACACACACACACACACACACACACAGGCTTTAATATAACATATCTAATACATCCTGCACTCCGAAAATAATGTTGCATCAGTCACTCAGCTCAAGAACCTTATGCGCATTTCATCGCTCATCTACTGTCACATTACACAGGAGCAGCAAATAGCATTGGCAGCTATAAATCATGCTGATATATTTTTAGCACAAGTAGCCCAAACATGCTCATCTCTGCGAACTGAGAGTAGTTTTGCACGGTCTTACATAACCGTTTGTGATCCCGTTTATGACTGACTTCCATTCAAGATGATCATTTTCTTGGGGTCATCTCAAACTAAGTCTCTCCAGTAGTTACATCCAGGACACACAGTATGAAAGCACTCTGTGTGGTCTATGTGAAAGTGTTGACTTGCTGGTAGAGCAAACACAGTCCTGGACTAACAGTAGGCTTGTAGTGGTGTTCTCAGCGGAGATAAGCCCCTCTCATAGAATGATGTGACGCTAGAGGGCGCTGCATCAAACAGCAGCTCTGTAACCCTCTTACTAGTTTGGAAGGCAGTATAAAGAGACTTTGCATTTTGGAGCCAGAGCAGCTTTACATGAAAATCTCTTGCCCAGTCTTGTGATTTTCCCCTTGGAAACACTACATGGATACACATCAACAGCATGTAAACATCAATCATTATCAGAGGTGAGCGCAGAGATGAGAAGACTGCAAAAATGTCTACATACATGGAGGATATTGATGCATTATCGGCACATATTCATGCATATATGCAGTTTTTAATGAAAACATCTCTACTGTTATTATTGACACAGTTAACTAAGACATGGCGATGGCAGGAAGATGACATACTTCACTTGATTATCAGAACTTATACACACATTGAAAAGTTTTTAAACTTTTGAAAATTCAAAGTAAATGAGTTTTGATGTATTTGTGGAGGGGGGGGGGTAATAATACACATATTGCACTTATCAGACTAAATGAAGAACAAAAACAGCACATTCTCTTGTTCTGCTTTTTAAAAATGTTGATATGGTTTGTCAAGTCTTGGCTGTGCAGGGACATCTTCACATTTGTAGTTTATATATATGTTTTGTTTTGTTTTTTTAATTATGATAATATATTTGTATTTAAATTGTGTGAATTGTCAGTTTCATATTTTAACTTTAACTTTCTCAAAGGAAACAGAAGATGATTTTTTTTCTTTAGTTTAAATGTGCAAAACTTTTAAATTTGTAGTTTTATTCATCAATTAATCTCTAAACTCATTCTAAATATTACTTATTGTCACGTGCGTGGTTCACGATACTGCAAGCTATCTGCTGCATTAAATCTCTAAATCGTTATGTTTCACAAGAGGGACATCTTTAGACAAGGTGTCAGGCAATGTGTACAGCACTTTATGAAAAGGCCTATAAATATCTTAGAGCAGGTGGCTAAAGCCTGTGTGGCCCATCTGCTCCTTAACCCTCACAAACACAAGAGGATGCAACTGTGCGAGCTTGTGTGTGCGTACGTGAGTCTTTTGTGAGTCGATAATACATTCGGTGTAACTTTTGACTTCCCTCATGACTTCATTTCTAAACATGCTGTATGAAAGTATCAATAAGAAAGACTCTTCAGGCCTTATGTAACATAGACCGCTAATAATAGCTGCCCCTACCTTAACCCTAATGAGATAGTAGGTGTGCGTGTGAGCACGTCTGTGTGTGCGTCTGTGTGTGTGTGTGTGTGTGTGTGTGTGTG